>NC_061092.1:537497-581594 GCF_015104395.2 Macrobrachium nipponense | reverse complement strand
CAGAATGGGCATTTGGTATCAGATTAGGGAAGAATATGGGCCTTTCTCTCCCCGTCTTCGGCTGAAGCAGGCCTTTTCAACGTTAGTTGATGGGTCGAGAAGACAAGGTTTGAACTCTGCCCGTGTGACTTGGGGCATTTCAGAACTGGATCATCTCCTCAAGGGACTCTTCCATGTATTGGAAGTATTCAATTTCTTCGATTGGTCCCTTGGGGTGATGTCCAAAAAGGCGCATGACGCAGAAGGACTCAACCCAGAAGTACTCCTTTGTATACTGTCGTGTATCGACAAGGCAGTACAAGATGGCTCTTTAGAAATCTCCTCTTTATTTGGAGCGGGACTTCTTAAGAAGAGGACACTCTTCAGTGCTTTTTTGACCAAAGCAGTCTCCCACTCTCAGAGAGCAGCACTTTTGTACTCTCCCTTATCGGACTTTTTGTTTCCTTCTCAGTTAGTGAAAGACATTTCCCTGTCATTAACTGAGAAGGCGACTCAAGACCTTCTTACTCAGTCATCAAGGAAGAAGAGACCTGCGGCTGCGGTTGAAAAGAAAGGACCGAGTACGTCTGTTCAGCCCTTTCGAGGAGGCCATCCCTCCAGAGCACCCTTAAGAAGGAAGGCTCCTGAGAGGAGAGGTAAGTCTGCCTTCCGTCCCTTTAAAAAGGGTAAATGATTCTACACTCCTCCAAACACCAGTAGGTGCCAGGCTCTTAGAATTTGCGGAGGCCTGGTCACGTATAGGCACGGACGCCTCTTCTCTGTCTATGATAAGGAAGGGATACCTTATACCTTTCCACGACAGTCCTCCCCTAACGTCAACTCCGTGGGAACTGTCAGCCAGATACAGGGACCCTGTACTGAGGGATACTCTTCGACTGATGGTGGATCAGATGTGGGACAAGAGAGCGATAGAACTAGTGGTGGATCAAAACTCCCCGGGGTTTTTACAATGCCTTTTTCTGGTTCCAAAGGCCTCGGGGGCTGGAGACCAGTACTAGACGTCAGCGCTCTGAAACAAATTTGTTCAGAAGGGAGAAGTTCTCCATGGAGGACTTCGGCCTCACTCCTTTCAGCTTTACGCCAAGGAGATTGGATGGTGTCTCTGGATCTCCAGGATGCCTATTTTCACATACCGATTCACCCTTTGTCTAAGAAGTACCTCCGTTCCATGGCGGAGGGAAGGATCTTTCAGTTCAGGGCCTTGTGTTTCGGCCTGTCCACAGCTCCTCAGGTCCTCACAAGCCTGATGAAGAATGTGGCGAGGTTTCTTCACCTAAAAGGGGTGAATATCTCTCTGTATCTGGATGACTGGCTCATCAGGGCCAGATCAGAGAAACAATGTTTGGAGGACCTTATTCTGACCATGAACTTGATCAAGTCGTTGGGATTACTCGTGAACCTCGAGAAGTCGCAGCTGACCCCCAGACAGAACTTAGTCTATCTGGGGATTCAGATGGATTCTCGGGGTTTTCGAGTATTTCCTTTGCAAGAGAGACTCGCGAGAGGCTTGGAGAAAGTCTCTCTCTTCTTAAGGAAAGAACGGACGTCGGCGAGGGAATGGTTAAGTCTTCTAGGAACCCTTTCCTCGCTCGAACAGTTCTTTCCTCTAGGAAGACTGCATATACGTCCACTTCAATTCTTCCTCAAGAGGTCTTGGAGTTGGAAGACAGGAAATCTATAGGACGCCTTTCCCATTCCAGTGGAGATGAAGCCTCACTTGGAATGGTGGTTGCCCCCATTGAAGGAGAACAAGGGAATCTCCCTGAAGGTTGGGGAGCAACTTTAGGCTCGAGAGAGGTGTCAGGCATCTGGGAAGCAGCACAGGTGTCCTGGCACATAAACTACAAGGAGCTCTTTGCCGTACATCTGGCTCTAAAGAGCCTAAAACCTTTGGTATCGAACAAAGTTGTTCAAGTGAATATAGGCAACACCACAGCATTGGCCTACATTCGGAAACAAGGAGGGACTCATTCCTTGTTCCTTTACGAACTGGCAAGAGGACTACTGCTTTGGACTTCCCAGAGAAATATCTCCCTGCTTACGAGATTTATTCAGGGAGAAAGGAACGTAAGGGCGGACAGGCTCCTTTCCAAAAGACTAGAGGTATTTTGTTTGGTGGTAGAAGATCCCAGAGCTCTGATGGTCGACGCCTTCCTACTAGACTGGTCTCACGTAGACGTCTACGCCTTTCCACCGTTCAAGATCCTGGGACTAGTTCTAAAGAAATTTGTGGCTTCAGAAGGAACAAGGATGACCCTGATAGCCCCCTTTTGGCCAGCACAAGACTGGTTCACAGAGGTGGTGGAGTGGATAGTAGATTTTCCCAGATCCCTCCCAAGAAGGATGGATCTTCTCAAACAACCACACTTCCAGAGGTATCATCAAAACCTCCCCGCTCTCGCTCTGACTGCCTTTCGACTTTGCGAGAGGGTTTTCTCGCAAAGTTGCAAGCGCGATTGCGAGAGCCCGCAGAGCTTCCACTAGACGAGTATATCACTCTAAGTGGGAAGTTTTTAGAAGGTGGTGCAAGTCTAAGAAGTTGTCCCCCTCCACTACCTCTGTGACGGAAATCGCTGATTTCTTACTATTCTTGAGGGAAGATTCGCATCTATCTGTACCCACAATAAAGGGTTACAGAAGTATGCTTTCTGCAGTCTTCAGGAATAGAAGACTAGATCTAACAGAGAATAAGGATCTCCACGATCTCATAAGATCCTTTGAAACTACGAAGTCTTCGGGGCCAGCTCCTCCTAGCTGGAACCTTGATGTAGTTTTAAAATTCCTATCATCTGAAAAGTTCGAACCTCCTCATCTGGCGTCTTTTCGAGACCTGACTAGAAAAGGTTTGTTCCTATTTAGCTTTAGCCACAGCAAAAAGGCAGAGTTAGTGAACTTGCCATGCTCTAGAGGATAAAGTAGGATTTAAGGGGGACTCAGCCATTTGCTCGTTTAAAGCTTTGTTTCTAGCTAAAAACAAGAATCCCTCGAATCCCTGGCCTAGGACCTTCGAGGTTAAAGGTTTATCGAGTCTCGTTGGGAGAGAGGCAGAAAGATCTCTCTGTCCTGTAAGAGTTCTGAAATTCTATCTTCATAGAAAACACCAGATGGGGGGCTCTACACAAGGTCTTTGGTGCGCGGTAAAAGACCCCACAAGACTGATGTCTAAGAATGCTCTAGCGTTCTTTGTGAGAAGCGTCATTACAGATGCGCATAAGATCTGTCCTGACGACGCTTTTCGACTTCTAAGAGTGAAAGCTCATGAAGTAAGAGCAGTAGCGACATCTCTCTCGTTTCATAAAAATATGTCGCCAAAGAACATCTTGGAAGCGACATTTTGGAGATGCAACTCAGTATTTGCATCTCACTACTTGAGAGATGTTCGTGTGACCTACGAGAATTGTTTTTCTATAGGTCCTTTCGTGTCAGCGGATAAGATCCTGGGTATAGGAGCTAACACCAATCCTTAAAATTTTACATACCGTCTATTAGATATGTTCTAGACTTTCTGCTGACAAAGTGCAGACGTTGCACTGGCGGCCAGTCACTATTGTTCAGTAAAGGAACTCTTGTGATATCTTATTAGATGAGTATCATTATTTTTGTTTTTAAATTATGTGTGTGTGGCGTAATGTGTTTTTTAGTTGAGGGGGTGGTTGTTGTGAAAGAGTTTGGGGATAACTCGGAACAATTTTTAATACTAACACGGTGGTTAGGATCAGGTGGTCGGATTGGTTGTGTGTGCTCCTTCATAAGGTGTATTGTCATATAAGTGGATCAGCACCCATTGACAAAGTCCTTTCAGGCTCTGCCGAGTAAGCGGATAAGACCCCATCGGCAGACCCACAAGAACTCTTGGCCATAGATCATATATCTCGCTAAGGTTTCTTGAGGTGATGCAGACTCCTGGACAGCAGCCACGAAGTCTACCACCTATCAGGTAGGAACCAAGGTTTATTTATACCTACAACATATGTTGTTTACCTGTCTATTCCATAAGTAGCTGTCTCTTACCCTCCACCAAAGGGTGCCAATCAGCTATGTATATATCTGACAGGTAAGTTGATTGTATGAAAATGATATTGTTATGATACAATAAAGTTTCATACATACTTACCTGGCAGATATATACGATTAATGGCCCACCCAGCCTCCCCGCAGGAGACAGGTGGAAGAGAGAAAATATGATAGAAAACGGGAATGGTTCCTAGTCCTGCCGCCCAGGGCAGGCCGGTAGATCACCTGACCTACCTGTAGCGAGTGGCACGAAATTTGAATTTCTGTCGGGACGACGGAGTCTTAGCTATGTATATATCTGCCAGGTAAGTATGTATGAAACTTTATTGTATCATAACAATATCATTTTTATACATGCAACTTACCCGGCAGATATATACTTAGCTATAGACTCCGTCGTCCCGACAGAATTCAAAACTCGCGGCACACGCTACAGGTAGGTCAGGTGATCTACCATTCCCGCCGCTGGGTGGCGGAATCCCGACCATTCCCGTTTTCTGAGCCAGATTTTCTCTGTCGCTGAGGCCGGCAACAACTGTTGTTTGGTCTCTCCTGATTGGAATTCTGCTCATTTGCCGAGAATTGGTTGGACTCATTTGGTGAAGTACTCTTGTTTATTCTCGGGATTGGCATACGCTTATTTTGGACTGGATTAGGACTTGGATTTGGTTTTTTCTATTAAGATGGCTGAAGTTAAAGTAACACCTAAGTTTAGGGTTTGTGCAAGGGAAGAATGCAGAACTAGGTTGTTTAAAGCAGAGGTAGATCCTCATACACTTTGTAGTAAATGTAGAGGTTCTGAATGTGCGTTTGATAGAACTTGTGCTGAATGTGAAGGGTTTACGGAGCAAGGATGGAAGGATTTAGCTTCTTATATTAAGAAAAGAGAGAAGGATAGAGCTAGGAAAGCGTCAGCTAGAAGCTCGAGTAGATCTTGTTCTTTTGAGCCTGAATTAGAAAACTAACAAGCTAGATGATGTTTCTCCCATAACCTCAGCCCCTTCTCCCTGTGTTGAATCTAAGGATTCATTTTCAGAAATGGAAAAAAAAAAAAAATGCGATCCTCGATCAGGGAGCTTCAGGAGCAGCTTAAAGCTATGGAAACACAAGGTAAGAGTGTCAGTGAATACAGTGACCCCAGTGCAGTGGAGGGGCGTCTGATCGGCTCCGCATTGCTCCTAGGCCTAGACCGCTTCCAAACTCCCAGGACCAGGGGAGGAGGAATGTCAAAAGCCGCAGGGAGGATGTGGAGCATCCCCAACGATCAGGCGTCCCTTCTTCGGCAGATCCTGAAGAGTAACGACCCAGGCTGCCTTGGATAGCCGTAGAAAAGGCATCCTGGAAGAGTGTTTTTTCTGCGTCGGACTCCTCCTCGTCCAGGCGTGGATGGAGCTCTGCTTCGAAGTCTCGTCCTCTGAAGAGATCGTGGGTAGCGCCAAAAGGAGACGCTTTTGATTCAAGCCCAGAGCGATTTCCAGAGGATTTTCCTTCTTCGACTAGTAAGAAGGCGAGAAGACCGTCTCCAGCGCCTCAAGATCCGACTAAGCTTTTTTTTTTTCCTCCTGCTTAATCTACAGGAGCAAATATCCTCCTTGGTAGGCGCTCTACATAAAGGATTCGTCTCGAAGAAAAGACTCCTCCCTTCCAGTGAAGAGATCGAAGTTTTCTTCTCCTGGTAGGAGAGAAGTTTCTCACTCTAGCAGGCGCTCGTCACCGGAGAGAGACTCTCGTTCTCCCTTTAAACGATCCTCTCCTATCTATAGGAAGAAAGTTCCCAGCGGTAGCCGCTCGCAGAGCAAAGCGATCAGCTACGTCTCTTAGGAGAAGAAAAAAAAGTCAGGAGTCGGACTCCTCTTCTGAGGATCAGGATAGGCGTCAAGAGCCTAAGAAGCAGGAGCTTTTTAGACACATAGAGTTGACAGAGCCTAGTAGGCGCCAAGAATATCACAGGCGTATAGAGCCTAACAGACGCCAGGAGTCTTGTGAGAGGCGTCAAGAGCCTACCAGGAGTCACGACAAGCGCCAGGAGTCAAGCAGGCGCCAGGAATCAAGCAGGCTTCAGGAGTCGAGCAGGCGTCAGGAGTCGGGTAGGCGCCAGGAGTCTAGCAGACGCCAGGAGTCGAGCAGGCGCCAGGAGTCGAGTAGGCGCCAGGCTCCTTGTACGAGCTTAGGTCAGAGTAAGACCCCTTCGCACTTTATGAGTTCTTCAGAGAGTAGGAGCCCTTCACCTGGTAGGAAACAGGTTCCTGAGAGAAGATCTCGTGCGTTTAAGAACTCTATTGCGCCTTGTAGTAGCAAGGATGTGTCACACGGACGACGTTCTTCTTCGTTTGACAGAAGTCCCTCGACAACTAAGAACCGCTCTTCTCCGAAAGGATCCCCTACAGCCGGAGACTTAGAAGAAGTCTCGGATGAAGAATTACCAGTGGATGTAGTAGTCTCTGATTATAAGAGATTGTCCTTGTTGTTGTTGCAGGAGTTCGGGGATAAGCTTCAACCAGCGGATCCGCCCTCTCCAGGATCTTTGCTATCAAGCACGAAGTCTCCAAAAAGCATCCTCATTTGTAAAAATGCGTCCAGCCCTTAGTATGAAAAAAAGCGTTCAAAGGATTTGGAGAATGGCTTAAGAATAAAAGAGAGGCGGGCAAGACTGTTTTTCATGCCCTCCTTCAAAAGTTGACGGGTAAACCTAGGAAGATGGTTACGAATACCCAGGAACCTATGGGGCTTAGGTACTGCCTTTGTTCATCGGCAACGGCAAGATTACGCTTCCTTAGTAGATTCTTCAAGGAGGCGCGCTCTACTATCAGCAAAAGCTACTTGGGGGATGTGTGAAACTGGGACCATCTACTAAAGGACTCTTTTTAGGACACTCGAAGTATTCAATTTTATGGACTGGGCTTTGGGAGCCCTTGCGAAGAGAGCCCAAGATCCCGAATTTTGTCACTATGGACGAATTATCGAGTGTATTATCGTGTCTGGACAGAGCGGTGATGGACGGTTCGGTGGAAGTGGCTGCTCTTTTGGGATCGGGAGTTTTGAAAAAAGAGAGCAGTGTAACGGGTCTTTCCTGTCCAAGTCAGTATCTCCTCTACAGAGGTCGGCCTTGCTATATTCGCCACTTTCGAACCACCTTTTCCCACAGGACACGGTGAGGATGTAGCAAAATCATTAGCTGGAAAAGCCACACAGGATTTTTACTGACACAGTCAGCAAAGAGGTTCAAGCCTGCTGTTCCTTTTCAAAAAGAAGGATAAAGCACCTCTTCAGCAGCCCTTTCGAGGAGCCTCTTCCTCCTCAAGAACCCCTTTTAGAGGTAGAAGACCGGATACCAGAGGAAGACCTTCCAGGAGACCCGCAGGGAAGGCAAAATGAAGAAGAAGTCCTCCAGACAGCGGTAGGCGCCAGACTGTCGAACTTTGCCAGAGTCTGGGCGAAGAGAGGGGCGGACAGCTGGACCCTCTCGATCCTCGAGAGAGGATACCTCATCCCCTTCAGGGAATATCCTCCCTTAACAAGAACTCCAAGGGAGTTAACAGCGAGATACAAGGATCCTGTCAAGAGTCAAGCTCTCCTGCAAGCAGTAAGAACTTATGTTGCAGAAAAGGGCAATAGAACCGGTTCAAGATCCTCCATTCACCAGGTTTCTACAACGTCTATTCCTGGTACCAAAAGCCTCGGGCGGGTGGAGGCCGTTGGGGTTTGGACGTAAGTGCGCTGAACGTCTTTGTGATAAAGAAGAAGTTCTCGATGGAGACCTCTTCCTCTGTACTTTCTGCTCTTCGTCCAGGGGACTGGATGGTATCCCTGACCCTTCAAGATGCATATTCCATGTCCAATTCTAACGGCATCAAGGAAGTACTAAGATTCATGTCCCAGGGAAGAGTTGTTTTCCTAATTCGAGCGCTTTGCTTCTGGCCTTTCGACGGCCCCGCCAGTCTCATGGGTATCCCCTAAGGAATGTGGCGCATTGGCTACATTTGAAGGAGCCAGAATCTCGATGTATTTGTAACGACTGGCTCATACGCGCAAATGTCGAAGCAACAGTGTCTGGAGGACCTTTCGGTAACAGTTAGGTGACGCAGTCATTGGGACTCCTAGTCAACCTCGAGAAGTCCCAGCTGGATCCCCAGCAGAACATAGTTTATCTGGGGATTTCGGATGGATTCTTGGGGTTTTCTAGCGTCTCCATCAACAGAGAGAAAATAGAGCGCTGCCTTACAAAGGTGTCAGTATTCTAGGGGAAGAGGGGGCATTTGTTCCGCGAGGGAGTGGGATGAGTTTGCTGGGAACCATTTCCTCGTTGGAGCAGTTCGTTTCCCTAGGGAGACTGCACCTAAGACCCCTTCAGTATTATCTGAAGGAGAACTGGGATCAAAGTTCCCAGGACCTCGAAGAGTCATTCAGGATAACGGACAAGGTCAAACAAGATCTTCGGTGGTGGTTAGACCCGAAGAAACTCGGTCAAGGGGGGGAATATCCTTGCACATAAAGAGCCCTCTCCGAGCGTTGTTGCAGACGCCTCTGACGTAGGGTGGGGAGGGCGCAACGTTGGATCGCAAGAAGTGTCGGGAACCTGGGAAGGAGCTCAGGTGTCCTGGCACATAAACAAAAAGGAACTGAAAGCCATTCACCTAGCTCTCTTGCACTTTCAAAAACAGATATTAGGATCGATCATTCAGGTCAATTGCGACAACACGACAGCCCTAGCATATATCAGGAAGCAAGGGGGAACTCATTCATTCTCCCTTTACGAGACAGCGAGGGAGTTGTTGCTTTGGGCGCAAGAGAAGCAGATCTCTCTTCTAACGAGATTTATTCAGGGAGAGAGAAATGTTCGAGCGGATCTGCTAAGACAGAAGAAACCAAGTGCTCCCCACCGAATGGACTCTCAACCCTCAAGTGTGCGATCAGTTATGGGGGTTATGGGGAAGGCCGAACGTGACTGTTCTTTTTTTTTTTTTTTTTTCGCAACCAACTGGAACAAGAGGTTGGAGAATTATTGCTCCCCTATCGCAGATCCAAGAGCAATAGCGATAGACGGCCTCCTCATGGATTGGAAGGGAATAGACGGGTACGCTTTTCCCCCCTTCAAACTGGTAGGGGAAGTGATAAGAAAGTTTGCCTCCTCAGAGGGAACGAAATTAAACTTTGATCGCCCCCTTTTGGCCAGCCCTAGATTGGGTGACAGAGTTTGCTGGAGTGGATAGTGGATCTTCCCAGATCGCTCCCACTAAGGAGCGATCTTCTCAAACAACCCCACTTCGACAGGTATCACAAAAACCTCCCCGCTCTAAGTCTGACTGCCTTCAGACTATCGAAGGACTCGTTAGAGCGAGGGGGTTTTCTCGCGAAGCTTCAAAAGCAATCGCAAGAGCCAGGAGACCATCCACATTACGGGTGTACCAGTCGAAGTGGGAAGTGTTTAGAAGATGGTGCAGGACGCATGAGCTATCCTCTTCCAGTACCTCTATAACCGACATTGCAAATTTTTTTTTCTTCTTTACCCTTAGAAGAAAGGGGAGGGCCCTAGCTGTATCTACGATCAAGGGGGTATAGAAGTATGCTGGCCTCAGTGTTTAAGGCATAGGGGTGGGGTCTGGATGTGTCGGACAATAAGGATCTACATGACTTATTAGGTCTTTCGAGACCTCAAAAAGTCAGAATAATAAAAATCCCAGTTGGAACTTGGATATAGTGCTTCATTATCTGATTGCTGAAAGATTCGTACCTTTCCAATAATTCTTCTTTTAGAGATTTGACAAGGAAGTCTCTATTCCTGTTCGCCTTAGCCACGGCAAAAAGGGTGAGTGAGCTTCAAGCGTTAGAGGGCAGAGTGGGTTTTAAGAAGGAGGCTGCAATTTGCTCTTTTAAGCCTCTCTTCTTAGCCAAGAACGAAAACCCATCAAAACCGTGGCCTAGAAGCTTTGAAGTGAAGGCACTCTCTTCTCTTACGGGGGAAGAACAGGAGTAGACCCCTTGTCCAGTAAGAGCGCTAAAATTTTATTTACAAAGAAAGTCTCTTTTGGGAGGTACGCAGGAAAGTCTTTGGTGTTCGGTCAAGGATCCTACAAGGCCAATATCAAAAAACGCCCTTACGTTTTTCAATTTTCAAAGACATTTTTATTAAAGCTTTTGGAAGGCGCCAATCTTAAAAAAATGTGGTGAAGAACAATTTAAACTCCTCAGGGTAAAAGCACACGAAGTGAGGGCCATAGCAACCTCAATGGCTTTTCATAAAAACGTGGTCCCTTCAAAATCTAATTGAATCCACGTATTGGAAGTGTAACTCAGTGTTCGCCTCTCATTATCTAAGGGATGTGAGAGTTACTTATGAGAAGTGCTTTTCACTGGGAGCGTATGTGTCCGCGGATTTAGTGCTGGGAGGAGGAGCTGAGGTTAATCCTAATTAGTTAGGTTATGTAATTTTAACATTATGGTGTTTGGTTTTTATGGTTGACTGAAAGAGGGTATAGGAATAACCCTTTTCAGTTCTTAGATTTAACATGGTTAAGAAGGTCAGGTGGTCGGGATTAACTTTTGGTCTCCTCGTTGTGCATTATGTAAAGCCTAAAGCTCTGTCATGTAAGAGGGCTAGCCCCCATTGATAAGATACAGGTCAGGCTCTGCCATGTAAGCGGGTAAGCCCATTGGTACGATCCATGCAGGTTCTGTCGCGTAAGCGGGCTAGCCCCCATTGACATGATCCAGAAGGGCTGTTCGGTCATAGGTGGTTTACCTCACTGAAGCTCTTGAGGCATGCAGACTAAATGACAGTAATCATGAAGTCTTCGGCCCAAACAGGTAAGAACCAAGGATTGATATCCTACAACAATTGTTGTTTCCCGTTATTAAAATTTTTTTTTTTTTTTATATATATAGCTATAGCTCTCTCGCCCTCCACCAAGGGTGTCAATCAGCTAAGTATATATCTGCCGGGTAAGTTGCATGTATAAAAATGATATTGTTAAGATACAATAAAGTTTTATACATACTTACCTGGCAGATATATACGATTAAGGGCCCACCCAGCCTCCCCTCAGGAGACAGGTGTAAGAGAAAATCTGGCTCAGAAAACGGGAATGGTCGGGATTCCGCCACCCAGCGGCGGGAATGGTAGATCACCTGACCTACCTGTAGCGTGTGCCGCGAGTTTTGAATTCTGTCGGGACGACGGAGTCTATAGCTAAGTATGTATCTGCCAGGTAAGTATGTATAAAACTTTATTGTATCTTAACAATATCATTTTTCCTAACTATACAAACCTGAGGATCTTTACTTATAGTCCCACCTCATGCCACCCCTCACTCTGTTCCTGGGCCTAAAGCAAAGTGTTATGTTCACCTCCAGTCGGGCGGGCCTCCCGACCATCGGACAAGCAGTTACTGCCGAACTACCTTGTTAGTAAATCTTACGATCGGTCCAGCTGGCGCTGAATAGTAATTCCTTTTGTAAAGGACCTCAGGTTTGTATAGTTAGGAAAATTACAATTTACGTACTTTCAAAATTTGTGATTTCATACATTCAACTTCCCTGTCAGATATATACTTAGCTATCGACTCCGTCGTCCCCGACAGAAATTCAAATTTCGCGGCACTCGCTACAGGTAGGTCAGGTGATCTACCGCCCTGCTCTGGGTGGCAGGACTAGGAACCATTCCCGTTTTCTATCAGGTTTTCTCTGTTGCCGGTGGTGTCAACATTGTTGTTACTACCTCCTGACTGGAATTCTTTTTTCAACGCTTTTGATCATCTTTAGACCGATTTTTGGTGACGAACTTGGATCGTTGTTTGGCATTCGCTATCGTGGAACTGTTTTTGGATTTGGCTTTGGATTTGTCTTGAATATGTCTGACTCTAGTGTTGGTTTCAGAGTGTGTGTGAATGAGGGCTGTAAGGTGAGGATTCCGAAGGCTTCGGTAGATCCTCACACTGCATGCCGTGGATGTAGAGTTTTGTTGAAGTGTTCTTTGTTAAGAGAACACATGTAATGAGTGTGAAAGATTGAGTGCTCAGGAATGGAAGATTCTAACTTCTTACTTGAAGAAGTTAGAGAAAGATAGAGAGAGGAAGGCGGCTTACAAAAGTCGTAGTAGATCTAGATCTCATGAACCCCTGTCTAGTTCTGTAGCTTCTTCTTCTCATATATTCTCCTTCTTTATCAGGCCGATCACAGGTTGCTTTAATCCCTTCTGGATTTTGGCTTCTGAAAATTTTGCAGAAAACTTTTCAAAAAGCTTCCCTTCAAAAAATGCTGGAAAAAATGGCAGCATTGGAAGGTAAGCAAAGTGAAGGTGATTTTTCGAGTGATATAAGTGTCCCCAGTGTAGTGGAGGGGGCGCCTGGTCGTCTCTACGACGCTCCCAGGCCTAGACCTCTTCCAAGCTCCCTGGCCCAGAGGAGAAGGAAAGTCGAAAGCCGTACGGAGGTTGTGGAGAATCCCCAACGATCAGGCGTCCCTTCGGCAGAATCTGTTACATCTCAGACTGCCAGGGATCGCTACAGAAAAGGCATCCTACAAGAGTGCTTTTCGTCATCAGGATCGCCTTCACCGAAAAGAGGATGGAAAGATAAGAAGCTTTCCCGTCCGCTGAAGAGAAACTGGAAAGAGCTAGAAAGGAGTTAACTCTCTGGGCAGTAAGGGAGTCTCTAGTGCCTTCCAGATCTCCCTCTCCTGCTTTGGATGAAGAAGAGTCCTCTACCAGGAAGATTTTAATAAATATGCAGGAACAACTAGCGTCATTGGTAGGAGTCCTTTCCAAGGAGCTTTCTCGCAGAAAGGACGATAAGCTTCCTGTAAAAAGATCTAGACACCGATCACCTGTCAGGCGCAACGAGCCTTCCAGGGGAGTTGTCGCACAGGCGGCCATCTCTGAGGGGAGCGAAGCACCAGGCTGGCGAGAAGTGGAAAAGGAAGAAACTCCTGCCAAGCGCCTGGCGCCAGCCAGAAGCTAGGCGCCAAGTAGGCGCCAGAGAACACCTGATAGTGAGGATGACTTTGAAGTACTCACAGAAAGAGAGGAGTCTTCCAGGCGCAAAGAGTCTGATTATTCTCAAGATCGTTCGAGGCCCAGAACGCCAACCAAGCGCCAGGCGCCAGCTAGAGTAGAGGAAGCGCCTGCTAGGAGCGAAGCGCCTGCCAGGCGCTATGCGCCTACTAGGCGCCAGGAGTATTCCGAGCGGGATGCGCCTGCTAGGCGCCAGGAGTATTCCGAGCGAGATGCGCCTGCTAAGCGCCAGGCGCATACTATACAAGAAGATCCTGACAAGCGCCAGGAGTCAATCAGGCGCCAGGCGCAAATTATCCAAGACTCTCCTAAGGATAGGTGTAGGGAGGAAATAGCCCTTAGTCCCTTGCCTGTTAAAAGTTCTTCTTCTACGGAAAGGAAGAAGTCAAAGGAGGAGACAGACGAAAGAAGGGAGCTTTCTCCTGATCCTCTCAACGTAGAGGACCTTTCGGAAGATGAGGTAACGAATGAATAAGGACTTTCAAACTATAAAGTTCTTTCTTCTCTCCTTCTAGAAGAGTATGGAGATTTGTTGACTCCAGCTGCTGCTCCTTCTCCGCGCTCTCTTTTTTCGACCACGAAATCACACAAGTCTTCGTCCTTCCTTAAAATGAAACCGGCCATATCCATGAAGAGGGCCCTACAGTCGCTAGATTCCTGGATCAAGACGAAAAAGGAACTAGGAAGGACAGTCTTTTGTATGCCTCCTGCCAAACTAACTGGTAGAAGAGGCATATGGTATGAGACGGGAGAGAATATGGGATTGTCTCTGCCCACTTCGGCCGAATCGGACTTCATGAGTCTCGTAGACTCCTCGAGGAGACACGCCTTGAACTCGGCCAGAGCAACATGGGGTCTTTCGGAGATGGACCAGCTCCTCAAGGGACTTTGCCACATCTTGGAAGTATTTAATTTTCTAGATTGGTCCCTTGGGGTTTTGGCTAAAAAGTCCCAGGAAACGGAAGATCTAAACCCCGAAGCTTTGCATAGTATCCTGACATGCATAGACAAAGCTGTTCAGGATGGGTCGGCAGAGGTCTCCTCCCTCTTTGGTGCGGGAATGCTAAAAAAGAGGGCGGTTTATAGTGCTTACCTCACTAAGGCCGTCTCTCCTTCGCAGAGGTCCGCCTTGTTGTTCGCTCCTTGTTGTTCGCTCCTCTCTCAGAGCATTTATTCCCTTCTCAGTTAGTGAAGGACATTGCACATTCACTAACTGAGAAGGCGACTCAAGATCTCCTCAGGCAGTCTTCAAGGAAGAATAGGCCTGTGGCCAATGAGGAAAAGAAAGGGGCTCGTCCAACGCAGCAGCAGCCCTTTGGAGGAGGCCCTCCAGCTAGATCGATTTCCAGAAGAAAGACCACAGAAAGAAGAGAAAGATCTTCCTTCCGACCCTTTAAGAAGGGGAAATGAGGGAACGATCCTCCAAACACCTGTAGGAGCCAGGTTGCAAGATTTTGCGGAAGCCTGGGCAAACATAGGAACCGACACTTGGTCCATGTCGATCATCAAGAAGGGATATTATATCCCATTCAAGGACAGCCCTCCCCTGACATCAACACCGAGGGAACTGTCCGTCAGATAACAAGGGGGACCTGGTACTGATGGATACTCTTCGTCAAATGGTAGAACAGATGTGGGACAAAAGAGCAATCGAGCTGGTACTGGATCACAACTCCCCGGGGTTTTACAATCGCTTGTTTCTAGTGACGAAAGCTTCGGGGGTGTGGAGACCAGTACTGGATGTAAGTGCGCTGAACAGATTTGTGGAAAAACAAAAGTTCAGCATGGAAACGTCTGCCTCAGTCCTTGCAGCCCTTCGCCAAGGAGATTGGATGGCGTCCCTAGATCTTCAAGACGCCTATTTCCCCATCCTGATTCATCATTCGTCGAGGAAGTACCTTCGTTTCATGATGTAGGGAAGGATCTATCAGTTCAGGGCCCTGTGTTTCGGCCTGTCCACAGCTCCTCAAGTCTTCACAGACATGATGAAGGATGTAGCAAGACATCTACATTTGATGGGAATAAACGTCTCCCTATACCTGGACGACTGGCTCATCAGGGCCAGGTCTCAAAAACAGTGTTTGGAGGACCTTTCAACGACTTTAGAACTGACAAAGTCATTAGGATTGATCGTAAACCTCGAGAAATCTCAGATGATCCCCAGCCAGAACATGGTTTATCTTGGGATTCGGATGGATTCTCGGGGTTTTCGAGTATTTCCATCTCAAGAGAGAATAACAAAAGGTTGCGCCACAGTATCCAGCTTTTTAGGGAAGGAGCGCAGTTCAGCGAGGGAATGGTTGAGCCTTCTGGGGACCCTTTCCTCGCTGGAACTGTTCTTTCCTCTAGGAAGACTGCATCTCCGTCCTCTACAGTTCTTCCTGAGAAGGAGTTGGAATTGTAAGACAGGACAGCTCTCTGATACTTTTCCAATCCCGACAGAAGTGAAAAATCACTTAAGGTGGTGGTTACCCCCTCTAGAACAGAACAGAGGTGTGTCCCTGGAAGTGCAGAACCCGAACCTGATATTATTTTCTGACTCGTCGGAGACAGGTTGGGGTGCAACCTTAGGATCCAGGGAAGTGTCAGGCACCTGGTCAGAAGAGCAGGTGTCATGGCACATAAATTGTAAGGAGCTCTTAGCAATTCATCTGGCGTTAAAGAGCTTCGAACACATAGTCAGAGACGGGGTAGTGCAGATAAACTCCGACAATACCACCGCTCTGGCTTATGTGAGGAAACAAGGAGGAACTCACTCTCTCGCTCTATACGAACTGGCAAGAGATCTTTTGATTTGGGCAAATCAAAGGAATGTAACTCTGCTAACAAGGTGTGTCCAAGGGGAGAGGAACGTGAGAGCAGACAGGCTCAGCAGGAGGTTCCAGGTCCTTCCCACAGAATGGACCCTCCACTCAGAAGTGTGTCAGTCTTTGGTCTCTTTGGGGGAAGCCTCAAATAGACCTGTTCGCCACGTTCCTCTCCAAGAGGATAGACACATTTTGCGCTCTGGTAGACGATCCCAGAGCTTATGCAGTAGACGCCTTGCTCCTGAACTGGTCAGGACTGGATGTGTACGCTTTTCCCCCATTCAAGATCCTGGGGGAAGTGGTCAGAAAGTTCGTGGCCTCGAAGGGGACAAGGATGACTCTGATAGCCCCATATTGGCCATCCCAAAATTGGTTCACAGAGGTAATGGAGTGGACGGTGGACTTCCCCAGATCTCTTCCAAACAGGACAGATCTGCTCAAACAACCCCATTCGAGAGGTACCATCAAAACCTACCTGCTCTTGCTCTGACTGCCTTTCGACTATCGAAAGACTTGTCAGAGCGAGAGGGTTTTCTCGCAAGGCGGCAAGCGCAATTGCCAGAGCCCGCAGATCATCCACTATGCGAGTATACCAATTGAAGTGGGAGGTGTTCAGAAGTTGGTGTAGGTCGAAGAAGCTGTCCTCCTCCAATACCTCTGTGACCAAAATTGCAGATTTCCTTCTTTTCCTGAAGGAGAAATCGCATCTTTCTGTACCAACTATTAAGGGATACAGGAGTATGCTCTCAGCTGTATTCAGGAACAGAGGATTAGATTTGGCTAATAATAAAGATTTACATGATCTCATTCGTTCCTTCAAAACATCCAAATCAAAAGAACCCAGAGTTCCGAGCTGGAATCTGGACGTGGTCCTAAAGTTTCTATCTTCTGAAAGGTTCAAACCACCTCGCACGGCTTCCTTTTGAGATATTACAAGGAAGTGTCTGTTTCTGCTATCTCTCGCTACGGCGAAAAGAGCCAGCGAGCTGCACGCCCTTGAGTCACGAGTGGGCTTCAAGGGAGACTCTGCGATTTGTTGGTTCCAGACTCTCTTTCTTGCTAAAAATGAGAATCCCTCGAAACCCTGGCCCAGGAGCTTCGAGGTAAAAGGCCTGGCTAGTCTTTTAGGCAGAGAGGCAGAGAGGTCTCTTTGCCCGGTCAGAGCGCTTAAATTCTATCTGGACAGAAAGAAGCAGTTGGGGGGTTCGCAACACGGTCTATGGTGCTCGGTAAAGGACCCCAAAAGACCGATGTCGAAGAATGCCTTAGCCTTCTTTGTAAGAAGCGTTATTACCGAGGCGCATAAGAACTGCCCAGATGACTCTTTTAAACTGTTAAGAGTAAGAGCTCATGAAGTAAGGGCAATCGCGACGTCTATTGCATTCCAAAGAAATATGTCTCTCAAGAATATTTTGGATGCAACTTATTGGAGGTGCAACTCGGGGTTTGCATCTCATTACTTGAAGGATGTGCGCATAACGTATGAGAAATGTTTTTCTCTAGGTCCGTTTGTGTCAGCGCAGACGGTTCTGGGTACTGGAGCAAGCGCCGATCCTTAAATTTTGTGTACGCAACCCTCTTGTCGGATACGTTCTTGGCTTCCTGCTGGAAGAAGTGTCAGATGTAGCACAGGCGGCCGTCGCTTCACTTCAGTAAGGGATCGAGTGGTATCTGACTTTTAGAGGGTACAACAATATTTTTTTTTTGTACTTTAGTGTGTGCGTTTATCGAGTTTTTGGTTGTTTGCTAAGAGTTTGGGGATAGCTCTTGGCAATCTTAGAACTAACACGGGTGTTAGGATCGGGTGATCGGGATCGGTTGTGTGCTCCTTAAAGAAGGCGTGTTGTCATATAAGCGGATTAGCACCCATTGACAAATGCCAGTCAGGCTCTGCCGAGTAAGTGGATAAGACCCCATCGACAGACCCACAAGAACTATTGGCCGCAGATCACTATCTCGCTAAGGCTCTTGAGGTGAAGCAGACTCCCAGGCAGTAGCCACGAAGTCTTCCACCTAATCAGGTAGGAACCAAGGTCTATAAATACCTACAACATATGTTGTTTAGCTGTCTCTTGCCCTCCACCAAAGGGTGTCAATCAGCTAAGTATATATCTGACAGGGAAGTTGAATGTATGAAAATGATATTGTTATGATACAATAAAGTTTGTTCATGAAACTTACTTGTCAGATATATATATAGCTGTATTCTCCGAAGTCCGACAAAATTTCAAAATTCGCGGCACACGCAGTGGGCGGCCAGGTGGTAGTACCCATTCCCGCCGCTGGGAGGCGGATATCAGGAACCATTCCCATTTTCTATTCATATATTTTCTGTCGCCGGTGCAGTACCTCCGCCTAGGATTTTGAAACTTCATTAGCCGCTTAAGTATCCTAATTATTCTTTCAATAATTGACTTGGATTTATGGCTAGGCATACGCTTTCATAAATTAATTTAAATTTTTTCATTGCATTTGATGTCTGAAGCTAGTTAGCCTAGTTTCAGACCTTGTAGTCTGCATGGGGTAAGGTGAGGCTACCGGAACTTTCGGTAGACACTCGCTTAGTATACATGACGTTTACATGTTTTCTTTGTTAAAAGATCAATGTAATTAGTGTAATGTGTGACTGATTACGGAAGAAATATGATTCGTGTTCGCATTTTAGAGTGTGTTAGAATCAGGAGGTTTTCCTCCACAGTAAACAGAAGTTAGAATAATGAACCTACGAACCTCCTGTAGACTTTATTTTGCCTAACCCTGTTGTATGGCTTACGGGCCTAGAAGAAGTGTCTGCGGGGAGGATTACATCAAGTAATCTTAGAATCTAAAGTGCTCGTTCTCCAATCAGTGTTGTGAAGTGTAGTGCCCCTTGTGTTGTGGAGGGGGCGTCAGATCGGCCCCATAATGCCTCTAGGCCTGGACCTCTGTCAGACTCCCAGGACCAGGGAGAGGGCATGTCGAAAGCCGAAGGAGGGTTACGGGGAACCCACATCGATCTGGCGTCCCTTCGGTAGGACCTGTTGACGCTTCCCAGGCTGCCGAAGATCGTGCACGTGCACGAATCATGAAGGATTGCTTCTCGTCCTCCGAGGAGTCCTCCCTGCACAGGGGTTGGAGCTCTCGGAAGGACTCGCGCCCTCTACAAGAAGCTTTAGAGAAGAGGACGCTTCACGTCCTCTCTCTCGTCAGGAGGGAGCGTCAGATCGGCCCCATAATGCCTCTAGGCCTGGATCTCTGTCGGACTCCCAGGACAGGGAGAGAGCATGTCGAAAGCCGATGGAGGATTACGGGGACTACACACTGATCTGGCGTCCCTTCGGCAGTATTTTATATCGATAAGTGTGACAAAGGGCGGCTGTTGTCTTGGTCAAGAAATAGAAAAAGTCCATAAGGAAATATCCTCACGAGGATACCTTTCTAAACATGCTACGCTCTATCAAGAGGAAGGAACGTCGTTACTCTTGTAGCAAGGATTGTTTTCCTGCTCTCCAAGACGCTCCCCTCCCTCCTCTCCTCATGGCGCTCCGTATACGTTGCGTAACGTTCGCTTTACTATGGAACAGGATATTGTTCAAGCTGATGAGCTTGACGTCCGGCAAGCTGCTTTGCATAGTCAAACAGCTCGCCAAGACGCCTCTTACTCGTCCCTAAGGGACGCTCTGTCAGCGGCCAGAGATGTCTCTGGTTCGGCAACAACGCTGGACAGACTATCCTAGTTTTCGACAGGAGAAGGGCAAAGAATTCCCCATACCCAAGAACACACAGGCGTCCTTTTAAATACCCTTCTGCAAGTGTAGATGAGCTTGATAAGACGTAAGATGTCGCACAGGTGGCCGTCGTTTTTGTCAAGAGTGGCGAACGTCCTTAAGACTCGTCCTGATGACGATCACCTTATTTCTGCTTAGGACGCTCGCTCTTCATGAGCGGCGTTCCCCTCGCTAGGGAGTCTCTCAAGTTACTTGTGTTGACGCTTTGGGCGACAAGATCCTCTCTGAGATGCCGTTCAGAACACTTAGTGTTCTATGCACCGACATGATCGGCAAGACTCGTGCGAGGATGTCCCTTGAAAACGCTCAACGTCCCACGCATTGAGACGTGAGGAAGCTTTTCGATGTTCGACGTCCTACACGTAGAGACATTCACCAGGACGCTTTGGACACTCGACGTCATAACATTGAGACGTTGGCAAGGACGCTCGCCAGGACGCTTTTTGGAAGACGCTTTATGTCTTACACATCTGGACGCTCGCCAGGACGCTAGCGAGGACGCTTTTGAAGACGCTCGGCAGAACACTTGCCAGGACGTTCAGCAGAGCGATAGGCGTCCTACACATCAAGAGGATGTTCTTCAGGACGCTCCACAGGACGTTTCTTTATAGGAAATTTTAAAAAGATTCGGAGTTAGCGATGAGGCATACCCGAATTTCTTCTTCGAACTCTCCTGCCCCTTCATCGATTTCTGCGGGAATCGGGAGGACTATATACTCGAATTCCTGGCTTGCTTTCTGTCACGTAAGTGGGTTTCCCCCTTTAGCAAGATTCTAATTGTTTTGTCAAGTAAGGAGGTTTTCCCCATTGACAAGATACTAAACGTTTTGTCAAGTAAGTCAGGGACCCCTCATAAATGGGTTAGTTCTCATTGACAAAGATCTTAATAACATTTTATCGCGTAAGTGGATAAGCTCTTATTAACAAGGTTCGGAAGAGCTCTCATTCATATCAGAGGCTAATCCGGGAAGGGAAAAAGACTTGTAGATTACGTCCATGAAGTCTTATGTCCAATATCATAAGAAGCTTGAATGGTCTTTTTCGATCCTCGGTTCTCACTTGAGGATCTCTATTCGAATAATTTTAATCTGTTCTCTTGGCAAAGAGTCTCTTGGGAAGGAGAAAGAAGACAGTCGATTTCCATTCTCTCTCTCTTCCTCGTCGAGGAAAGAATGTAGTAGAGAATTTGATGCTCAAATTAGTACAATATTTACGTAGTTTATCTCTGCGTCATTTTACTAACGTATGGGTTAAGTCATATACGCATATCGTATTTACCTCTACGGATAGCAACCGAAAGGACTGTTGTTCTAAGTGAATTAATCAATATTCCCTTCAACCTTCCAAAAGTTTCCGGGGTAAGAACAGCGCTTAAGGTATTGTTACGACAACAACAACATAGCTTCTGCATTTAGCAAATTCTGTTTCGTTTATATATGCCTGCTTGAGGGTTTCCTTTTGCTCAATAATATCATACCTATTCCCTCGTAAATGGAGTAGCTGGCAACTCAGGCAGAATGGTGCGAGACGATGAATGAAGGGTGCTGTTACTGTGATTAACGCAGTACCGGCTAGCTCTCTGACATGCGCGGTCGGTTACGTCTTTCTCTCCTGCGGGAATGGCTGACTAGCCGTATCTCTGCCCCACAATCATGGATTTTAGCCTCGGGTTGAGGGGATTTCTAGTAATCATGACTGAACATGCCTTCCGTTTACTTAGAAAGTTTCAACAGAGATATCTCTTAGACCTGTTCAGTGCAGTTTACCGCACTGTAATAGAGTTCTATACGAGTCTACCGCGGCATATCACTATAATGCTCTCCTGTTTATGCAGCGCAGCCTTATTAGGGAAGGAAGCATGCTTTGTGAGGGAATGGATGAGTCTGCTGGGGACCATTTCCTTTCTGGAGAAGCTTGTTTCCCTGAATAGACTGCAATTCAGACCTCTACAGTTTTTCCTACGGAGAACTGAAATAACATCAAAGCTCTAGAAATAATTCTAAACATCTCTCAATGCGTTGATGATCACCTTAGGTGATAGCGAGAGGGTGCCAGGCATCTAGACAGAGGTACAGATGTCCTGGCACATAGTCTAAAAGAATTGGAAGCAATTTGGTTGGCTCTCCAGTTCCTAAAAGAGTGAGTTTTGGCTGAGTGGTCAAAATCATCTTAGATAATGCCACAGCTCTCTCATGTCTCAAGAAGAGAGAGATGGTTATGGGCATAAGCATAGAACGTAACGATCCTCAAGAGGTTCGTTACATGAGTACACGTCCGTGCGGATCTTCTCGATCGACAGCAGCAACTTCCAAACTGAGTAATCCTCGTTTAGAAGTGTGTCGAGAATTGTAGAGACTCTGGGGTCGTCCTTTCATAGATTCTTCGCAATAGTGAAGACAAAGAAGCTTCTTCTACTTTGCTCCCTTATTCTCGATCCGAGAGCAATCGCAATAGATGCCATCCTATAGTATGGAATGGGGATAGTTGGTTAGTCTCTTTACCCCTATTCAAAGCTTAGGAAATATAATTTAATTGCTGGCGTCAGAGGGAGCGAGAAAGACGCTGATCTCTCCAGGTTGGTCTTCGAGAGGCTGGATTCACAGAGGCCACGTCCTTCAGAGAGCACTTTCCAAGGACCCTTCCCGAGAGAATCGTCTACTCTAACAACCTCACTTCGAGAGGTACCTAAAACCTCTACGCTCTGAGTCTGAATGCGTTCAGATTGTAGAGAAGCGAGAGGATCTTCAAGATTAATGGCAAGTCTCTTTTCCAAGACATAGCAGTGCTGCCTATTTTGCAGTGTAACAATTGGACTGGACAGTTTCTGGGGATAGTGTAGAAGAAAGACTGTTCCTCCACCTTGAACTCTGTGAATTTCTTTACTGTCTTCCCTTTCCGTCTGAAGTATGGGATAAGCTATTCCACCCTCCAAAGCAGATCCTAGTATTGTAGAATACGGAAATATGTTGTTGATGGCCTCTAGGCTCAGAGATTCGGATCTGTCAAACAACAAAGCCCTTCACGATCTTTGAGGTCTGTGGAAATCTTGAAATTGTCTAGTTTGAAGCTTTTGGCATGGAACTTAGACGTAGTCTGAAGTTCCGGATGTCAAAGCATTTCGAACTTCTCCTTTCTGTAAACTTATACACGTGTCCAGAAAGGCTATTTTTCTAACCACTCTAGCAAAGAGGGTTAGTGAGGTTTTGGCTTTAGAGAACATAATGCGGTGGCCCTCTAAGGCTTCCGTTCTTGCTAAGTACGAATACCCATCTAACCCTTGGCCCAGAGGGCTGGAGATCAAGGGGATGGCGCAAATTATGAGGCAAGAGCCACAGAGAGTCCTGTGCCATGTCGGGGCTCTCAAGTTTTATCTTGATAAAACTAAAGGAAGTCGAGGTCATTCGGACAATCTGCGGTGTTCCGTAAAAAGACCAGACTTGCCCATGACCAAGAACGCCCTGGCATTATAGTTAAGGAGTTCTTTTAAAGAGTCTCATTCATTATGTTTGCATAAAGATTTGAGATTTTTAAAATTGAATGCTCAAGAGGTGAGGGCGCGGCCTCGGAAGCATTTCAACAGAGCATGACACTCAGTAACATCCTGAGTGCCACGCTTTAGCGAAGCAACTCTCTGTTCGCTTCACACTCCCGGCGGGATGTGAAGACGACATATGAGATCTGCAAGTCGCTAGGACCATACATATCCGTAGATATATTATTGGGGGCAGGAAGCAGCACAAATCCTATCCTATAGAAAAGGGATAGGTGTGCTTTTAACTTTGAAGGGTCGGTCGCTTGAGGCGCGTTTCCTTTCTTTAGCCTAGAAGTTATGGAACTAACTTTGATAGGTTAGGTCAGGTGGTGGTTTTAGCTTCGTTGCCCTCAGAAGTATGGTCATATGGTCTAGTCACATTGTGGTCACGCCCCCGTTGACAGATCATCTGGAGCGCACCAGCATTACAGGTCTCTACCTCGCTGGCAACTCTAGTAAAGCAGAAGCTGACTTTGGTGACAGTAATCACGAAGTCAGCTATGCTAAAAGGTAGGGAACCAAGATGTCTATCATCTACATAGATTTGTTTCCTAAAATCCTATTCTGTCTCTTCTCTTCCCACCCTCCAAAGGTGGGATTCAGCTATATATATATCTGACAGGTAAATTTCATGAACAAAATGTTATTGTTATAATACAATTAAGTTTGTTCATACTTACCTGGCAGATATATATAATTAAGTGCCCACCCACCTCCCCTCAGGAGACAGTGGCACTATAAAATATGAATAGAAAATGGGAATGGTTCCTGATATCCGCCTCCCAGCGGCGGGAATGGGTACTACCACCTGGCCGCCCACTGTGTGTGCCGCGAATTTTGAAATTCTGTCGGACTTCAGAGAATACAGCTATATATATATATCTGCCATGTAAGTATGAACAAACTTAATTGTATTATAACAATAACATTTTCATACATACTTACCTGGCAGATATATACGATTGATGGCCCACCCAGCCTCCCCGCAGGAGACAGGTGGAAGAGAAAATCTGATAGAAAACGGGAATGGTTCCTAGTCCTGCCACCCAGAGCAGGGCGGTAGATCACCTGACCTACCTGTAGCGAGTGCCGCGAAATTTGAATTTCTGTCGGGGACGACGGAGTCGATAGCTAAGTATATATCTGCCAGGTAAGTATGTATGAAACTTTATTGTATCATAACAATATCATTTTTAATATTTATATGCCATGTTTTCTTTTCTTTATCCCAGGTTTTATAGGTGTGTGTCTCGTCTCACTACAGGATAGGAATGAATCAAAACTTTATTTTATTATTGACCCCACATATACCTTTGTCTTCTAACACACTTTTGCAAAGTTACATCTCATACCAAATAGCTTGTAACACCCATCTGACCCCTCCTTACATTAATTCACTGAAAATCAGTGACATTAATCCCCAAATTTCCTGATTCATTAACTTTCTTTCCTTCCGTGTTTAAGCTTAGGAATTCTCCTGCTTTAGTGTTTCTTGACTCCTATAGCTCTCATTCATTTAAGAAACTAGAAGATATATTACTTATTTCAGGAACAAGCTATTGTTGGTGAAAACTTGTACTGTATGTGGATTGTTTTGCATGGGTGGTTTTATTTTGCCCCTTTAACTTTTTATTTCTTTTTCAGGACTTCTGGAAATGCTCGACATATCTATATCACCTATGAAGAAAGAACTTGTTTTCATTTGTTTTTCGTGTCGTAATGTGTTTAGTAATTACACAGAGGCCAAAAAGGAAGCTTTGAAGCTCCTTACAGAACCTGTTAAAAAGAATGAACAGTTGCCATTTGTACCATTCCTCAAGAGAAAGTTGTTAAGTAAAAACTCTGAAATACCAGCTAAAGTTCAAAAGTTTGAAGCTTGTTTGGAAAATAAATCTGAGGGATTTAGAGAGAAAGAGATCTCAGAACCAGCAAAAGGTGATGACATAGATAATTCCAAAGGGAATAATGATCATTTGACTCAGCCAGGTGTATCTCGCCCTTCGTCTGTGAGTAGTATACTTGTTTGTGTTGTATGTTATGATTAGCTTTTGTCAGTTTAAATTACTATTTTATGGTGATATTGCCTAGATCATTAGTGTATTTTATGTCTCCGATTTCATTAGAAATATAGCTCTTATAATTTGACTCGATATGGTAACTAAGATCTTGGACACAAGTGGGTGGCTACTGTACAGTTATAGTTTTTTCTGTTATTTACGTACTATAAATGAAAAAAAATGGTTTTGACAAAATAAAACATATTTTTATGTATGCAATTTACCAAGTAGTTACATAGCTATAGTTTCTAAAACCGTCGGCAGCTAGAATTTTTAAAATTCGCGGAAGTGAGGAACCAACACCGTCTGAAAATCAGTTCTTTCTGCCGGCTGGTACTGTCAACACAGTTTCAGTAGCAGCGGAATTTTTGGAATTTTTTGCCGTCGCTCTTTGTTGGAGTTATTTGGTGAAGTACTCTGAATATTGGAAGTTTTGTTTTCGGTGATAGCTATTCAGGAATTGATAATAGTTTTAAATATTTTTGCACCGAAATTCACTAGTTTTGAATTGGTCTACATAATGTCAGACACTAGTTCATCTGGGATTAGGTATTGTAGTAAAGGCTGCAATACTAGGATCGCTAAAGTGGGTAATGATCCACATTCAATTTTCACAGGTTGTAGGGGACAGACTTGTACACCAGATGAAACTTGTGGGGAGTGAATTAATTGGGATAAAAGAAATTGGAAGATCTTGACTAGTTACACGAACAAGTTAGAGAGAGATAAAAAGAGAAAAGCGTCTGCTAGAGCTAAAGCAAAAATCTTAATTAATCAGGAATTGTCTAATGATAATTTGTCTCTTTTTGAACCTTCCCCTCCACCTGTCATTCCCAGTCCTAATCTTGGCTCTCTCACACCCGTACCCGATGCTGTGGCCAATTTAGAGGCAAGAGTCGATCAGAAATTTTCGATCATGCTCCAAGCGAATAGAGAAATTAGGAGCGTCCGTAAAAACTCTAATGGACAAGGTAAGTGGTGAAGTGAGTGCAAGTGTAAGTGTTGTGGAGGAGTTGGCTGTTCGTCCCACTGATTCTCCTAGGCAAAGGTCCTTGTCAAACTCCCCAGAACCTGGGAGGAGGCATACTGGTAGCCTAAGGGAGGTTAGTGGGGTCTGCCCACGAGCAGTCGCCCCCTCAGGCGATTCTGTTGACAAATCCCAGTTGTTCCGATACGTAATACAAACCCTCGGTCCTTTAACAATAGGAAGTAGCTAGCGGCAGCTGAAACGGTCGTAAGCTTCGAACAAGGGGAGAACGGTAGTTAACTGCTTGTCCGACAGTGCGTGCGCCTGAGAGGTAAGAATCACTTTTGCTTTCGGCCGTGGTGTGTCAAGACGTGCTCGTCATCGCTCTGCCCGCTACTCGTCGTATGCTTTGGTTGAAATTATATCCTTATTTTGGTTTGTCTGTAGAGTGAAAGAAACTTGTAAATACAGTTTGTTCATGCAACTTACCTGACAGATATATATATAGCTGTATTCTCCGAAGTCCGACAGAATTTCAAAACTCGCGGCACACGCAGTGGGCGGCCAGGTGGTAGTACCCATTCCCGCCGCTGGGAGGCGGATATCAGGAACCATTCCCATTTTCTATTCATATTTTTTCTGTCGCCGGTCGGTAAACAACTGTTTACAGACCTCCGCCTAGGATTTTTGGATTTGACTCGTTCTAAGTATCTGGATTGACTTTTGGTTATTGACTCTGGATTGTTGGATTGGCATACGCGATAGTGGACTGTTTTTTTTATTTTGGATTGGCTTTTCTGTGAACGTGATGTCTGGATCAAGTTCAGTGAGCTTCAGAGTGTGTGTGAAGAGTGATTGCAAGGTGAGGCTACCGAAATCATCGGTAGATCCCCACACAGTATGTATGGGGTGTAGGGGACATGTTTGTTTGTTGGATGATCGATGCATTGAATGCAAAAGTTTGACTGATGAGGGATGGAAGGTGTATGAGTCCTATCGGCGTAAGTTGGAACGCGATAGGATCAGGAGGTCTTCCTCCAAGAGCGGTTCTACGAAAGGTAAGGGAAGTAACATTTCACCTATATTAACACCAGTAAAATTTGCTTCACCTAATCCTGTGTTGTTGCCTGAGGGCCCTGATTCTGTGTCTGGAGAAGGTAATGCCCTTTCTCTGATTCTAGAGTCGTTACGCACTCTAGAGTCCAAAGTGTTGGCCTTAGAAAAACGGCTCAAGTAAAGTGTGTGATCGTGCCCTAGTGTTGTGGAGGGGCCGTGTCAGATCGGCCCATAATTCCTCTAGGCCTAGACCTCTATCGGACTCCCAGGACTCAGGGAGTGGGTATGTCGAAAGCCGCAAGAGGGTTACGGGGGCTCCCCACCGATCTGGCGTCCCTTCGGCAGGACCTGTTGTTAGTTCCCAGGCTGCCAAGGAGCGTGCTCAGGCTCGCATCCTTAAGGACTGTTTTTCGTCCTCCGAGGCGCCCTCCCCGCGCAAGGGGTGGAGCGCTCGGAGAGACTCGCGTCCGTTGAAAAGGACTTTTCCGAGGGAGGACGCTTCACGTCCCCTCTCTCCGTTATCGTTGCGGTCTTCTCCTGCGTCGTATGACGCGTTTCCTCCACAGAAGAGAGGTAGGACGTCGTCTGAGGACGACGCTGAGAAGCGCTTCTCTCGCGCTTCGGAGAGGCAGGTTGCTGTACCTGTGAGAAGGAAGGAGGGCGTCCCCTCGCCCCTCGTCTTCTCGCAGGTTCAGCCCTTCACCTCCTAGTTTCTTCACCAACGAAGAATATTCTTGTGTCTCTTCAAGACCAATTGTCAGCTTTTAATGGCTCAGAAGACTCGCCAGCAGCAGTCGAGCCTAAGCGTAGGAAGGACGCCAGACTGCCTGTCAAGAGGACGAGGCAGTCCCCTTCTCCGTCTCCTCGTTCATCTCTGTCTCCGCTTGCTTCTCCTTCGGAGCTTCCTCGTTCTCGTTCTACGGGTAGGAAGTCTCGTGGACAGGACGCTTTTCTTCCCTCTCGACGTCCTGATCAGCCCGCGCGTCAGGACGCCTTTGAGGACGCTAGGCAGGACGCCTTGGAGGACGCTTTTGAGGACGCTCGGCAGGACACTTTTGAGGACGCTCGTCGGGACGTTTTGCTAGACGCTTTGCCTTTTGAGAAGGCTTTCGAGAGCGCCCAGAAGGACGCTTTGAAAGCGAAAGCTAGACGCTTTAGCGGAAAGCGTAAGGACGCTCCTCTAGAGCGAGTTAGAGTAGCCTCTCTTGACGCTCAGCGCGGTCAAGACGCTCTTCGTTCTTCGAGCTCTAAGGATCGACAGAAGTCGGTCGCTTTGAAGAAGACGCTACACTTAATCCTCGAAAAGCCGTTGTTTAGGGCTAGACCCGTGGGCACTCCCTCTCCAGAGGTGCAATCTCCTTTGCCACCTCTTAGGGAGGAAGGAGAGCTTAGTAGTCCGGCGGACTCAGTTGAGGAGGAACAGCCTTCGGTTTCGTCTGTGTCAGATTACAAAGTGCTGGTTTGACTGTTGTTACGCTCTTCTTTTGGAGAGAAGTTCCAGCCTGCAGCTCCCAAGTCTCCACCCTCTCAGTTTTCGTCATCTAAGTCTTGCAAGGTTCCGGAGTTTGTGGAAATGAAAACTTCTTTGTCCACTAAGAGGGCGTTTAAGAAGTTCCAAGATTGGATGGAACGTCGGAAGGATCAGGGCAAGTCGACTTTCGCCCTTCCTCCTTCAAGACTCTGTGGGAAAGGCGGCACCTGGTATGAGACCAAAGGAGAAGAAGGAGTTAAGATCCCGTCGTCTTCCCAAGGGGACTTTGCTAGTCTGGTCGATGCTCAGAAGAGGTCCCTTTTATCGACTGCTAAGATTTCGTGGACGCCAACGGAGATTGATCATCACATGAAAGGACTGTTAAGGACTCTTGAGGTCTTTAACTTTCTAGGGACTGGGTTTCTTGGGAGTCCTGGATCTTCAATCTAGGAGTCCTGACTCGTTAAGTCTGGGGGAGCTGTCCAATGTGTTATCCTGCATGGACAAGGCCGTCAGGGATGGTTCGGAAGAGTTAGTGTCTCATTTCGGCACTGCTTTTCTCAAGAAGAGAGCGCTTTTCTGCAACTTTACGGCTAGGTCTGTTTCTACAACGCAGAAAGCGGAGCTTCTCTTTGCGCCTCTTTCGAGCCATCTCTTCCCCCAGGCTATGGTAAAGGACCTGGCAGTGAGCTTACAGGGAGAAAGGCTACCCAGGACCTCTTGGCCCAGTCTTCAAGGCGTCCCGCAGTCCCTACTACTCGTCTTTTGGACGACCACCTAGGAAGGTTAAACCTTTCGTGTCGCTCCTCCCTCGAGAGCTGCTCCTCGAGGGAGAGGGCTTTCAAGAGGAAGAGCTTCCTTCAAGCCTAAATCCTCTAAGTGAAAATCAAGTCCTTCAGATGCCGGTCGGAGCCAGGCTAAAGTTCTTTGCGAGGGCGTGGAGAGAGAGATACAGATGCGTGGTCCCTCAAGATAGTGGAACAGGGGTACAAGATCCCCTTTTTGGACCCTCCTCCTCTATCCACAACTCCCAGAGATCTTTCCCCGTCATATCAAGGGGAGAAAACGTCAGATTCTTTTCGATCTTTTAGATCAAATGATCAAGAAAAGTAGCGGTGGAACAGGTCTTAGACCTGGGGTCACCAGGATATTACAACAGACTTTTCCTGGTACCAAAGCAGTCGTCGGGGTGGCGTCCAGTCTTGGACGTAAGCAGGCTGAATCTTTTCATAGAAAAGAAAAAAATAAAAACAAGATGGAAACGCCTCAGTCGGTTCTAGGAGCCTTAAGACGGGCGCGGAACTGGATGGTGTCCTTGGACCTACAGGACGCATACTTTCACGTTCCTATCCACCCTCTTTCAAGAAAGTTTCTGAGGTTTGTGTTAAAGGACAAAGTTTGGCAATTCCGAGCCCTTTGTTTCGGATTAAGCACGGCTCCTCCGATGGTATTTACCATGCTCATGAAGAACGTAGCGAGATGGTTACATTCTGCAGGGATAAGAGTGTCCCTGTATCTCGACGATTGGCTTATCAGAGCATCGTCAGAAGAGAAGTGTCTGAAGGACCTTCACTTCACGTTAGCCTTGGCGAGGAGGTCCCTGGGACTTCTGGTCAACCTCGAAAAGTCGCATCTGACCCCAACACAGTCCATCGTGTATACTGGGGATTCAGATGGATTCAGTGGCTTTTCGAGCGTTTCCGTCCCAGGAACGACAGCTGCAAGGCTTAGAGAGAGTTTCGGCCCTTCCTGGGGAAGGAAGCTTGCTCGGCGAGGGAGTGGATGAAGTCTGCTGGGGACCATTCCTCACTGGAAAAGTTTGTTTTCCTGGGAAGACTACACCTCAGGCCTCTCAGTTTTTCTTGGCAGAGGAAGGAGAGTCAAAGAGGATCTGGATGCGACCTTTATGATCACCAAATCGGTTGAAAAACCATCTAAGATGGTGGTTAGATCCTCGGAAGTTTCGAGATTGGGGTTGTCCCTAAAGCTTCTGAGCCCCGACCTAGTGTTGTTTTCCGACGCCTCGGTGTCGGGATGGGGAGGCAACACTAGGAGGGGAAGAAAGTGTCAGGCGCCTGGAGGGGGGTGGGGGAAACAGGTGTCCTCCGGCACATCAATGTGAAGGAACTAGCGGCGGTTTTCCTGGCGCTACAGTTTCTTCCAGCAAAAGGTTGCAGAAAAAGTTGTCCAAGTCAACTCGGACAACACCACGGCCCTTGCGTACCTAAAGAATCAGGGAGGTACACACTCCCGTCCTCTATTTTGCTTAGCGAGGGAGATTCTGCTGTGGGCAGATGCGAGGCGAATCAGGATCCTGACGAGATTTATCGCAGGAGTCCAGAACGTCAGAGCAGACCTTCTCAGCCGACAGGATCAGATCCTGCCGACAGAATGGACGCTGCACCAGGACGTCTGTTGAGAACTATGGAGACTGTGGGGACGTCCTTTAGTCGACCTATTTGCGATGTCGAGGACGAAGAGGTTGCCTCTTTATTGCTCCCCTGTGTTGGATCCGGGAGCAGTCGCTATAGACGCTCTGCTCTGGGACTGGACGAACCTGGACCTGTATGCCTTCCCGCCATTCAAGATCATGGGAAGTCGTAAGGAAGTTCGCGGCATCGGAGGGGACGAGGTTGACCCTGATCGCCCCGATGTGGCCCGCGAAGGATTGGTTCACGGAGGTAATGTCCTTCCTCATAGACTTTCTGAGGACGTTGCCCTGGAGGAAAGATCTACTCAGACAGCCCCACTTCGCAAGATATCACCGAAACCTCTCCGCTCTGGGTCTGACTGCGTTCAGACTATCGAAAAGTTGGCCAGAGCGAGAGGTTTTTTCTAAAGCAGCTGCGAAAGCGATCGCCAACGCAAGGAGGACTTCCTCGAGAGCTGTTTACCAGTTGAAGTGGGCTTCCTTCAGGAAAGGAGGGAATTTTCTCTTCCACTACCTCTGTGAGCCAGATAGCCGATTTCCTGCTATTTTTAAGGAATGTGCAGAAGCTGGCAGTCCCGACCATCAAGGGATATAAGAGTATGCTGTCAGCAGTCTTCCGACACAGAGGCCTAGACCTTACTGACAACAGAGATCTTCACGATCTCTTGAGATCGTTTGAGACTACCAAGATACCTCAGACGAGGCCTCCTTCTTGGAACTTAGATTTAGTCCTTAGACCATAATATACCAATTAGCCAAACTGCAAAATTTTTAGGTTTAATATTTGATGCACAACCTCAACTGGAAAACCCATATAATTACATAAAATCAAAAATGCAAAAGAGCATTAAACCTAATTAAAAAACTCTCTCACACAAATTGGGAGATGAGATAGACATACTCTTACTATACTTTATAAAGCAACAGTGCTATCAATTATTGATTATGGAAGTGAAATATACGGGTCAGCTTCAGAAGCAGCACTGAAAATATTAGACCCAATTCACAACGAAGGCCTAAGAATATGCACAGGAGCATTTAGATCCTCGCCAGTCTCCTCTGTACAAGTTGAATGCGGCGAACTGCCACTATCCCTCCATAGAGAATTCATAACCATGAAAAGTGCATTAAGAATCAAGGCAAGTGATTCACCAACTAAAAGTCTATTTGAGTTAAGGGATGTCTTTATAAACAATCATTCACCACCTTTCCCAATTAGAACTAATAGACTGTTCGAGTCATTAAATATAAATATACAAGTACCTCCAATAGTAAAGTTACCACCTCATTGGACTATGATTAAAGTAAAGACTTGCACTCACTTGAAATATTTATCAAAAAGTTCCGTATATACCCCAGAACACCATAAACAAAAAACCATAGAACATATAAGACAAAAAGTTCACATTATGCAATATATACCGACGGGTCCAAATCGCAACATGGCGTAGGATATGCAGCTATATCGCAGAACAAAACATATCAATTTTCTTTACCCAATCATGCCTCAGTCTTCACAGCAGAGTTGTGTGCAATTAAAGTAGCTATCAAAAATTATAAAGCAAACTTCAATTAATAATTTTGTGATTTTTAGTGACTCGAGAAGTGCCATAGAAGCTCTTCAGAATTACAATTCAAAAAATAATATTGTACAGCAAATTCAATTTGAACTCCACAAATTATATAAAAATGGCAAAAATATTGAAATATGTTGGATCCCTGCTCATGTGGGATAAGAGGAAATGAAGAGGCTGATAAAGCAGCTAAAGAAGCAGTCCAAATGATAAAAGCAAATGTAAACATCCCCACCAGTGATTATATAAGATATATAAAAACAATAATTGTAAATAAAATGGCAAAAACGTATGGGCTGAAGAGCCTGAAAATAATAAATTAAAACAAATAAAACAGGATGTTAACAAATGGAGTTCAGCATATCAAAGAGAGAGACATGCTCAAGTAATCCTGACAAGCCTCCGTATAGGCCACACTCGTCTGACACACGGGCACTTGATGAGCAACCCACGCGACCCTGCGCCAGAGTGTTCAGAGTGCAAGGAGTTGGTAACAGTCAGACATGTCTTGTGCGAGTGTCCAAAGTTATGACCAGCAGAGACTGTCAACTTTTGGAAATAAAACAATAAAGAAATTTGACAGAATCTTTTACATTTTCAGTAGTTCCAATTTTGACTTTTCTGAGGAACTGCAATTTAATTGATAAAATATAAGTTTTTTTAGTGAATTTTAAAACAAAATTTCAAAAATTTAAAACTTAATTCCAAATTTTAATATACCGTTTTAGTATGTATGTAAGGGAACATGAGTAAATGTATTTATTGTGTGTGTGTTCTAGTATGAAAGCGTTTGCCTTTGTGCAATTTTTTTTATTTATCCTGAATGACCAATTTGGTCCCAGTTCTGGCCTAAGGGCTAGACCTGGCATTTTATCTAATCCTTCGGGCCAGCCCTAGGAGAGCTGAAAATCAGCTCAGTGGTCTGGTAAAACTACTTTTATAATAATAATAATAATCTTAGCAAAAAATGAAAACCTGTCTAACCCTTGGCCAAGGAGCTTTGAAATTAAGGGTATGACAAGCCCTGTGGGCCAAGAACCTGATAGAGCCCTGTGCCCTGTCAGGGCTCTAAAGTTTTATGTTCAGAAGACAAAGGAGGTACGAGGTTCCTCAGATAATCTGTGGTGTTCGGTTAAACGACCCGATATACCATTATCCAAGAATGCTTTGGCGTTCTTTCTGAGGGACGTGATTAAAGAGGCTCATTCGTCTTACCAGAAGACCGATTTGAGCCTCTTGCGAGTGAAAGCTCACGAGGTCAGAGCTGTCGCAACCTCGCTTGCCTTCCAAAGGAACATGTCGATCAAGGACATCCTTGACGCCACCTTTTGGAGGAGCAACTCAGTATTCGCCTCACACTACTTGAGAGATGTGAGAACGATATACGAGGACTGTTGTTCTCTTGGGCCATACGTTTCTGCAGACACAGTCTTGGGGGCTGAAGGTAGCTCTCTCCCTATCCCTTAGTTAGGTTTAGGTTAGTTTTTAGTTGTTGTGTTTTTTGGTTGTGGTGAGTCTTTGGTGAAGACCTCCCATCTCTTAGTTTAGTGTTCAGGGGGTCTTGGATAGTTGGTCAGGTGGTGGTCAGTTGCTTCGTTGCCCTCATATGTATGGCTCGATGTTCTTGTCACGTTGAGGTCACGTCCCCGTTGACAGAGCATCCAGAGCGCACCAGCACTACAGGTCTCCACCTGGCTGGCAACTCTGATTAAGCACAAGCAGGCTTAAGTGACAGTAATCACAGAGTCTACTTTGCTAAACAGGTGAGGAACCAACAAGGTGTACATCATCTACTTAATTTAAGTTTCTACAAATCCTAATCTGTCTCTTCCCACCATCCGAAGGTGGGATTCAGCTATATATATATGTATCTGTCAGGTAAGTTGCATGAACAAAATGTTATTGTTATAATACAATTAAGTTTGTTCATACTTACCTGGCAGATATATATAATTAAGTGCCCACCCACCTCCCCTTAGGAGACAGTGGCACTGAGAAAATATGAATAGAAAATGGGAATGGTTCCTGATATCCGCCTCCCAGCGGCGGGAATGGGTACTACCACCTGGCCGCCCACTGCGTGTGCCGCGAGTTTTGAAATTCTGTCGGACTTCGGAGAATACAGCTATATATATATCTGCCAGGTAAGTATGAACAAACTTAATTGTATTATAACAATAACATTTTTTCCTTTTGTTTATTTCATTGTGCAGTGAATAAACAAACAAAGATGGATCAAGAGATGGAGCTTTCGCCGCACCCTCCAGTTGCCCGTAGAGTGTGTCCCGGGCTGGAGGGGCGTAAGTACGGTGGATTTCGCTCCTTTGTGGACGTAGATCCACATGAATTGTGTACGCGGTGCCGGGGGCGAGAATGCTCCCAGGCCGAACCTTGTATTACATGTATGAATTGGTCCAAGGCGCAGTGGGTTCTGTACGAGGGTAGGAAGAGACGTAGGCCTGCAAAGGAGTCGTCGGAAAGCTCTCCAGCGACTCCTTTGGTGACGGACACCTCGTATTCCTTCCTACCCCCTGGTCAGCCCCCACGTTTCGCGCCTTCCCCTGCGGGGGGGGGGGGGGGGGTAGCGGAGTCCTGCTCCTCACTCGATCCGTCTAGTGTGGAGGAGGGCGCTCGCTACCCGGATGTGCAGTTGTACTCGGGGTCTTCCGTCCGCTCTGGGTGGGGTTCGTCCCCCCCCAAGCACGAGGGAACCCCTCTAACTCACCCGACTGTTGCTTCCGCAGGTGTGCCTTCCGCGAGAGACGACCTTGGGCAGGTGCGGGAGTCGCTGGGGCTGCAGGGAGTGCCTAGCATCCAGGGGTTGATCCAGCGGTTGGCGGGGTCGGCAGTGGTCACACATGGTGTGTTGACCACCACTGCAACAATACTCACTACTCCAGGGTACGTTGCCCCTCCGCACCTTGTTTACACCCCTCATGTGACTTCGGTGACTCCGACAGCTGCAGTACAGATGCCACTCGCTGCCATACCGAGGAGGGGCATGCCACCTCCTGGTTTCTTTGTGCTGCCGACCCTGGACTTCCGCTGCCCATAAAGCTCCCCCCTGGACCTGCCTCCTGTGCCTAGAATGTTGGTGGCTGAGAACAAGACGCTTGGGTCGCCTGACTTTGCGGCCATACCTGCCGTACCTGCCGCTACCACCGTTGCTGGCCCAGCCACTCATGCCGCTTCTGCTGTTCCAGCCGCTGTTGACGCTCCTGTTGTTCCTGCTCCTGCTCTCGTCGTTCCTGCTCGTGGTGGTGCTGCTCCTGCTCTCGTCGTTCCTGCTCGTGGTGGTGCTGCTCCAGGCTCAGGTCCTTCCGTACAGGTGCAGTCGGGCCCTGTTGCTTCGGCAACTGCCCTGGTTCCATCCTGGATGGAAGACCTGACGTCTGTCCTGCGAAGCCTGACGAAGAAGAGGAAGAAGAAGAGGAAGGTGTCGTCGTCGTCTTCATCGTCTTCTGCCTCCTCTCCCCCTTCGACTTCCAAGGCTTCCAAGCCGAAGAAGAAGAAGGTTGCCTCCTCCCCCCCTAAGAAGGCTCCTTCGGGACCTTCTAAGGCCCCGTCTCGCTCCGGCGATTCAGGGGGCTCTTCTGCTGGTCCTCCTGTTCCTTCGGGAGCAGGGCCCGTCTCTCCTTCTGCAAAGAAGAAGAAGACTGGGACCAGAGGGGTACCGGCTTCGGCCAGTACTTCCTTGCCTGGTGTTAGCGGCTCTGCTGCTAAGCCAGGATCCGGCTCGGCTTCTTGTTCGCGAGAAGTACCGAGTGTACAGTCTCCCGCGGGAGATCGTGCAGCCAAGGTTTCGACACCCGCGTTCGCTCGACGTCAAGACCGAGGCACGGAGCAGAAGACTGGTGAGAGCCGCTCAGGCGACTCTCGCCAGGCCAGCGGATGCTCTCGCAGCAACCAGCCGGCAGCTCGGGCTGACGTGACGGTCTCCGACTGGCCACGGGTTGAGGCTGGGAAGAGGTCCCCCCGGCTGTCGGTACCAGCCTCGGCTGGTACCAGCGGTTCGACGCGCCGTGAGGACACTCATCGGTCTCACCGCGAGGACGCTCACCAGTCTCACCGCGACAACGAGCTCTGCAGGTCGCCTGACCGCCGCTCCCATCGGGACCGGGCGGATAGGGCAACCAGCAGCAGCTCGTCATGACGCACGGGATCGGGGTCGACGTCAGGCCTGCAGCTCGATCCCCACCACGGGTTGGTGATCGGCTGCAGCCCTCCAAGCACGCTGGTTCTGCCAGCGAGCAAGGAGGGAGCATCAGGTCTGCCTCTCCGTACCTTCAACTTCCTCGGGATACGCCGGGAAGAGCGAGGGGTGCGTCCCTTGCGATCCTGCTGCAACGCCGTACGCACCAGGCACGGTTTTAGGACCGGCCAGGACGTACACGCAAGTAGCAGGAGGCGACCGTTGTGGCGGGATCACAAGCTAGAAAAAAAAAGTGCAAAATCCCCCCCCCCCCCCCCCCCCCCCCCCACATTAACCTAAATGGTCCACCTGCCAAAATCCACCCTCAGTCACACTTTCTTCTTTACACAACAAGTACACGCAGGACAATTGACCTACACCTATACTCTTCTGCAGTGTGGCATTATATACCCAAACTGCACGTCCTACATACATATCCCAATCATTGTCGCCTTTACTCATCATTCGCAAAATCTCAGTCATCGTTCTAACAGTCCTTTCCGCCAAACCATTTGCACTGGGCATATATGGAGTAGAATACACATGGACAATACCCCATTCCTTCAACATTTCTTCAAATTCCCACCCCACAAACTCAGGCCCATTATCACTCAACATTTTTGCCGGCTTACACACACACATAGGCAACATCACTTGCCCTACCATCCGTGCAATAGTTTCACTCCTCTTATCTTTGATGGGAACCGCATAGGCAAATTTACTCATATGATCCACCATCTCAATCATTCCCCCACCGTGAGGGGTCTGTCGCTGTTCCTCCTTCTGAAGGAGGAGGGTCTCGAGAGCTGTTCTTGTTGGAGGGACTGGACGGTCCTACTCCTCAAGACGCGGTCACTCCCGAGATCCAGAGGAACTTTGCCGAGGTCATTGTGCTGATTCGTCAGCACAACGGCCTTGGGGAAGGATCGCCGCTACCACCTTCTGAGCCCAAGTCCCGGCTCGAGTCATTTTGGGGCCCGAAGAGGGAACCCAAGATGATGGTGGGTCTGCCGCGATCGGAGCTGGCTGACTCGGTCCTGGACCAAGTGGAGAATCTCGTCTCAGGGCGAGAGGATTCGCTGAAGTCAGGACGGTCTTCTAAGCTACTTCCACCTCCAATACAGCGTCAGAGGCGATTTTACGTGCCATCGGAAGACCCGATACCGCCTAAACAGGTTAACCCGGAGCTAGCAAGGCTAATTCCAGGTGTGTCCCTGCAGCAGCTCCTGTCGGAGAACCTCTGGTTCTCGCAGCAGGAGGCACTTGCCCTGGAATCTACCGCTATGGCAGCATTCCAGGCCGTCTCTTGGTTGGATCTGTGGTCCCTCACAGTATCCAAGGTCGCAGCCGACTCCGGGAGTTCTGCTCTCGAAGACGACCCGGCGTTTCAGGAGACTGTGCCAGTCTGGAGGTAGAGCCATCTCTTACCTCGCCCATCAGACTGCTAACCTGTGGGCCAACTTGGTTCTTCGTCGTAGGGACGCAGTCCTTACCCAAGTGACCAAGGGGGCTGGGTGTGAGGCGGCACTCGGTCTTCGTAACGGACCTATTAGGAGTTCCTCCTCTCTCTTTCTTGGAGAGATGGTGGACGCTGCGGTGGAGAGACGGCGCACTGATGACAGTGACCGTCTGGTTCACCAGGCAGTCTCAAAGGTTTCTGGGCAACCTCGAGCTACTGAGGCTAAGCCTAAGAGTTTAGCTAGCGCTTCCTTGGCTGCTGAGACGGTTGCCCCGTCTAAGCCCCGTGTGAAGACTCCTGCTGCTTCGACTTCTGCTAAGGGAGGCCGACATCAGCCCTCCTCCCAGCCCTCCTTTCCCCGAGGAGGTGGTGGGAAGAAGTCGAAGCGAGGTGGGAAACGCTAGGGACGGCGTTCCCCCCACCTGCTGCCGGAAGTGGGGGGGTGCCTGGCGAGCCATTGGGCAACTTGGCAGCGCTACGGCGCCGAGACCTGGATAGTAGACGTCCTTCGGGAGGGATATCTACTACCCTTCAAATCTCAGCCACCCCTCATCTCCAACCCGGTCCATCTACAAACCTATGTCCGGGGTTCATCAAAGGACAACGCTCTTTGACAGGAGATCAAGACCTTGCTGACCAAACGAGCTGTAGAAATCGTAGAGGATCAGTCACCGGGCTTTTACAGCCGCCTTTTCCTGGTGGAGAAGGCATCGGGGGGCTGGCGACCGGTGATAGATCTCTCTCCCCTGAACAGTTTCGTTGGCCAGACTCGGTTCACGATGGAGACGGCACGATCCATGCTCGACTCCATCAGGGAGAACGATTTCATGCTTTCAGTGGACCTGAAGGATGCAAATTTTCAAATACCCATCCATCAGTCCTCCAGAAAGTACCTCCGCTTCATCTTCGACGGGACGGTGTACCAATTCAGGGCACTTTGCTTTGGTCTGTCAACCGCCCCACAGGTGTTCATGCGAGTGTTCACTCTGGTGTCTGCTTGGGCCCAATCGCACGGGATACGTCTCTTGAGGTATCTCGACGATTGGCTGGTCCTGGCGAGCTCCCGCTCGCAGTTGCTGCAGGACAGAGATCGACTCCTCGAGTTTTGTCGCGATCTGGGGATCGTGATAAACTACGAGAAGTCCGATCTCGAACCCAAGCAGAAGATGAAGTACCTGGGTATGCTGATCGACACGGTAGCAGGGCAAGTCTTTCCCGCAGACTTGCGGATCAGCAAATTCAGGGAGGCAGCTGTCCAGTTCCTGTCTCGGCAGGAACAGGCAGCTCAGCAATGGCAAGTCGTGATCGGCCACCTGTCGTCACTCAAGAAGTTAGTTCCTCACGGACATCTTCACCTGCGGTCTCTCCAGTGGAAACTAAGGGAGAGTTGGTCACAGGCAAATTATTATTAAAGAAAGGAGTTTTACCAGTCCAATGAGTCAAACTTGACTCTCACAGGGCTGGCCCGAAAAAAATCGGGATATAAATAATCTAAAAAAAATATAATATATATATATTATGATATATATATATATATATATATATATATATATATATATATATATATATATATATATATAATATACATATACACACATACACACATATATATCTGTTTATCTTCAAATATAGTACTAAATCTAAGTGAAAAAATGAATGAATAAATAAATAAATATATGAAATCTAAGCAATAAAAAGAATTAACTATATATAAATCTACGTAAGTTAAAAAGAATTAGTAATAAATTAAAAATCTTAGGTAAAAACTTAAATTCTATCAATTAAACGTGTATTCCTTAAAAAAGTTAAAATTCTAAAAACAGAAAAAACTACTAGATTCAGTTAAAATGTCAGAAAACGTTTTCCGACCAAAACATATCTCAAACAGAAAATATATGTTTCATACATTCAACTTACCTGTCAGATATATACATAGCTATCGACTCCGTCGTCCCCGACAGAAATTCAAATTTCGCGGCACTCGCTACAGGTAGGTCAGGTGATCTACCGCCCTGCTCTGGCGGGTGGCAGGACTAGGAACTATTCCCGTTTTCTAATCAGATTCTCTCTGTCGCCGTGGTATCAACATTGTTGTTACTTCCTCCTGACTAGAATTCGTTTTTCGCAACACTTTTGATCATCTCTCGCTGATATTTGGTGACGTACGTGGATCGTGTTTGGGCATTCGCTATCGTGGACTATTTTTTGGACTGGTTTTTGGAATTCGTGAATATGTCTGACTCTAGTGTTAGTTTCAGAGTGTGTGTGAATGAGGGCTGTAAGGTGAGGATTCCGAAAGCTTCGGTAGATCCTCATACTACTTGTAGTGGTTGTAGAATGGTTGAATGCTCGATTGAGAATACGTGTAACGAGTGTGAGAAATTGAGTGCACAAGAGTGGAGAATCTAATTTCCTTTACTTGAAGAAGTTAGAGAAAGATAGAGAGAGGAAGGCGGCTTATAAAACCCGCAGAATGTCTACATCTCATGATTTACTATCTAGTTCTGTAGCTTCTTCCTCTGATAATCATGCCCATTCTGTTTCTGCCCGTTCACAAATTGCTAATCCCTCTAGTTCTGCTTCGGAAATAGTGGAACTCAGAGCTTCCCTTCAGAAAATGCAGGAAAAAATGGCAGCATTGGAAGGTAAGGAAAGTGAATGTGGTTTCGCTAGTGATATTAGTGTCCCCAGTGTAGTGGAGGGGGCGTCTGGTCGTCTCTGCGACGCTCCCAGGCCCTAGACCTCTTCCAAGCTCCCTGGCCCGGAGGAGAAGGAAAGTCGAAAGCCGTACGGGGGTTGTGGAGAATCCCCAACGATCAGGCGTCCCTTCGGCAGAATCTATCATATCACAAACTGCCAAGGACCGCTATAGGAAAAGCGTCCTTCGAGAGTACTTTTCGTCTTCTAGTTCGCCCTCTCCGAGAAGAGGATGGAAGGAGTCGAAACTTTCCCGTCCGCTGAAGAGGAGTATGAAAGAACATGAACTCAATTCTAGTCCCGAGCGCTTCTCTGAAGAAGGAGCGCCTTCGGTAATAAAGAAGGCTAGAATACATTCAGACTCTGGGTCTGGAGGAGATCCTAGAGCGCCTTCCAGATCTCCCTCTCCTGATTCGAAAGATTCCTCAACCAGGAAAATTTTAATGAATATGCAAGAACAATTAGCCTCGTTAGTAGGAGCTCTATATAAGGAGCCTACTCGTAAGAAGGATGATAGGCTTCCTATTAAAAGATCTAAATACCGAATCTCCTGTCGGGCGCGACGCACCCTACAGGGGAGTTGTCGCACAAGCGGCCATCTCTGGGGGAAGCAATGCGTTAGACAGGAGAGAAGTAAGAAAGGAAGTTACTCCTGTCAAGAGTGCGGCTCCACCCAGGAGCCAGGCTCCGAGTAGGCGCAAAGTATGCAGTACAACATTCAAAATTTTCAACCAAGCCCCAAGAGTTAACTGAAGAAGAAGATCCTGTTAGGAGTAGAGCGCTTGTTAAACGGAAAGCGCCTACCGGATCAATACTCCTACTAAACACCATACGCATTCCAAGGATCAGGAGTATTTGGAGCGACGTACTCCTGCCAGGCGCCAGGAGTCTTCGGACCTCGATACTCCTCCCAGGCGCCAGGAGTATTCTGAACTTAATACTCCTCCCACAGGCGCCAGGAGTATTCCGAACCTTATACTCCTCCCAGGCGCCAGGAGTATTCTGAACTTAATACTCCTTACCTTACCTTACAGACCTTACATCTTGTTCGGGTTGCCCCAGGTCCCTCAGTGTGAGGCACCTCTAATGTCTACCAGAGAGTTGCTAGTACATCTTCCGGTATATTTTGCATCTTCCAATCTTGGATGGTCTGGGATGCAGTTTAGATATTTGTCGAGCTTATTCTTAAACACATCTACGCTCACTCCTGATATATTCCTCAGATGAGCTGGCAACGCATTGAATAGACGCTGCATTATCGATGCTGGTGCGTAGTGGATTAATGTCCTGTGTGCTTTCCTTATTTTTCCTGGTATAGTTTTGGGCACTATTAATCTACCTCTGCTTGCTCTTTCTGATATTTTTTAGTTTCCATGTATTTTTCTGCTATTCCTTCTATGTTTCCATGCCTGAATTATCATGTAGCGTTCTCTTCTCCTTTCTAGCACTATATAATTTTAAGAATTGTAGTCTTTCCCAGTAGTCTAGGTCCTTAACTTCTTCTATTCTAGCTGTAAAGGACCTTTGTACACTCTCTATTTGTGCAATATCCTTTTGATAGTGTGGGGTACCATATCATATTGCAATATTCAAGTGGACTACGAACATATGTTTTATAAAGCATAATCATGTGTTCAGCTTTTCTTGTTTTGAAGTGCCGTAACAACATTCCCATTTTTGCTTTACATTTTGCCAACAGAGTTGCTATTTGATCATTGCATAACATGTTCCTATTCATCATCACACCAAGGTCTTTAACTACTTCCTTATTGTTGATGGTCTCATTATTAGGTCCCTTATATGCCATATAGCTTTCTTTCTCTGTCTCCATAATTTATTGATTCAAATTTATCAGAGTTAAATACCATCCTATTTACCTCTGCCCAATCTATACTTTGTTAAGGTCTCTGTAGAGCGTTCCTATCTTTCATCACAAGTAATTTCTCTACTTATTCTTGTGTCATCTGCGAAACTACTCACTACCGAATCCTTAACATTATTGTCTATGTCTTCAATCATAATAACAAACAGTGATTGCAGCTAACACCGTACCTTGCGGCACACCGGATATTACCTTGGCTTCATCCGATTTCTCGTCGTTGCAATAACTATCGTTTTCTGTTGTGTAAAAAATTCTTTTAACCATCTCCTACTTTTATCCACGATATTGTGTTTTCTAATTTTCTTCGCTAATATATTATGGTCTACTTTATCAAAAGCTTTGCAAAGTCTAAAATAAACCACATCTGTTTCATTTTCCGCTTTTCATATTTTTGAATATGTTTCTCACGGTGGACTTAACGGTTGTTGGGTTTGGTGTACTTTTTCCGGGTACGAAACCATGGTGTCCTTTATTAAACAAAATTATTTTTTTATAAAATGTTTTCATAATATTTTTCTTCATTACCCTTTCATACACTTTCATAATATGTGATGTTTAGACTCACAGGCCTATAATTACTTGCCTCTAGTCTTGATCCACTTTTGAAAGTAGGGGTAATATATGCTAATTTGTGCTCATCATAAATCTTGCCTGTATCTACACTTTGTCTTAATAATATTGCAAGTGGCTTTGCGATAGAATGAACTACTTCTTTAACAAAATAGCAGGAATTCCATCAGGCCTGCAGCAGCTCCATTTTTTAATTCATTAATAGCCTGCACAATATCAGCTTCATTAATATCTATGTCAGCTAAATATTCACTATTTTCATCCCTTACTTCTATATCATTATCTTCATTATCTATTCTAGGGGTGAATTCTCTCTTATATCGTTCTGCCAGTATGTTGCAAATTTCTTTTTTTCATTCGTTAATCTCCCTTCAATTCTCAGAGGGGCCTATTTCTATTCTTCTTTTATTCATCTTCTTCGCATATGAGTATAATAGTTGGGGTTTTGCTTGATATTTAATAGGGTTTTTTCTTCCAAGTCCCGTTTTTCATTTTCTTTTGATTGTATAATCTTTTGTTTCTGCATTTTTCTATCTTACTTTTAGTTCTATAACTTTCCATGCATTTTTTTCTTTGCAAGACCTTTTTTTCCACTTTCTGATTTCTGGAACAAG
>NC_061092.1:495701-536997 GCF_015104395.2 Macrobrachium nipponense | reverse complement strand
GATCTGGGCACCAACCGTCGAGGAATGTCTCATAGCCACCAAAAAGGTAGTTCACTTTCTGGAACATCTGGGGTTCCAGATAAACAAAACGAAATCCAGACTTACCCCGGAGTCTCGTTTTCAGTGGCTGGGAATCCAATGGGATTTGTCTTCCCACAATCTGTCAATTCCAGTGGCCAAACGGAAGGAATAGCAAAATCTGTAAGGCAATTTCTCAAATGCAACAAACATCAAGGAGAAACCAGGAGAGAATCCTAGGGTCCCTTCAGTTTGCTTCGGTAACAGATATCCTCCTGAAAGCAAGGCTAAAAGATTTAAATCGAATTTGGCGTTCGAGAGCAAACACCAAATCTCGAGACAAGTTGTCAGTAATCCCACAGATCCTCCGCAATCAACTCCGTCCATGGTCCAAAGTAAAGAACTTAGCCAAGAAGGTACCCCTTCAATATCCCCTTCCAGTGTTAACCATTCACACGGATGCCTCCCTGTCCGGGTGGGGGGGATACTCTCAGTTCAAACAGGTTCAGGGGACTTGGTCAGTTCAATTTCGCCAGCTCCACATAACGTTCTGGAAGCAATGGCAGTTTTTCTACCTTGAAGAGACTGCTTCCCCCGAAGAAGTCTCATCTAAGGCTAGTTTTGACAGTGCAGTGGTAGTTCATTGCATCAACAGAGGAGGGTCCAAATCAAGCATGTGAATCATGTCATGATAGCCATCTTTGCCCTAGCAAACAAGCACAAATGGCATTCTGTCTTGCCACTCACCTGGCAGGGGTAGAAATGTGATAGCAGACGCTCTGTCCCGGTCAGTTCCTCTGGAATCAGAATGGTCTCTAGACGTCGGGTCATTCCAGTGGATAAGCCTGAGAGTCCCAGGTCTCCAAGTGGATCTCTTTCGCCTCACAAACGAACCACAAGCTCCCTTGCTATGTGGCCCCCAACCTGGACCCTCTGGCTTATGCCACGGACGCCCTGTCGTTGGATTGGAATCAGTGGAGGAGAATTTATGTTTTTCCTCCAGTGAATCTCCTCTTGAAAGTCCTAAGCAAACTAAGGTCTTTCAAAGGGATAGTAGCTCTGATTGCACCGGACTGGCCCAAGAGCAACTGGTATCCTCTTCTTCTGGAATTGGGCCTCCGACCTCAACGGATCCCCAATCCCAAGCTATCACAATCAGTACAAATGAGGACGGTGTTCGCTTCCTCAGGAATTCTCCAGACCCTAACTTTATGGACTTCATGAAGTTTGCGGCTAATAAGATGCTAATATGATCCACAGAATATTCTCTTCCTAGAATCAGATAAGAGAGAGTCAACCATTAGACAATATGACTCAGCTGTTAAAAAATTAGCATCTTTCCTGAAAGAATCAAACACTACAACCATGACAGTTAATCTAGCTATATCCTTTTTCAGATCCTTGTTTGAAAAAGGTTTAGCAGCTAGCACTATTACACTCATAAATCGGCTTTGAAGAAGATCTTTCAAGTAGGTTTTCAGATAGATCTGACTGAATCTTATTTCACGTCTATGCCCTAAAGCTTGTGCTAGACTTAGACCTTCTCAAAGGCCTACTGCAGTTTCATGGTTCTTAAATGATGTCCTCAAACTAGCTTCAGATACTGACAACTCGTCTTGTACATTCATAATGCTCCTGAGAAAGACATTATTCTTATTAAGTCTAGCTTCAGGAGCTAGAATTTCAGAACTGTCGGCTCTATCCAGGGATGCGGAATTCCTCCCATCAGGAGAAGTTCTACTTGCTCCGGATCGTAGCTTTTTAGCCAAAAATGAGGATCCTCTTGCAAGGTGGGCCCCTTGGAAAGTTATCCCACTTCCCCAGGATCCTTCTCTCTGCCCAGTATCAACTCTAAGAGCCTTTCTATCTCGTACTTCCTCAAGATCCTCAGGTGCTCTCTTCATGAGAGAAAAAGGTGGTACTTTGTCAGTAAAAGGTATTAGGCACACAAATCCTTTACTTCATTAAACAAGCCAACCCTGATTCATTCCAAAAGCACATGATATCAGGGGAGTAGCCACCTCAATTAATTACTTTCAACATATGAACTTTGAGGATCTTAAAAAGTATACTGGATGGAAATCCCCGACAGTCTTTAAACGTCATTATCTAAAGTCCTTGGAATCTTTAAAGTTTTCAGCAGTAGCAGCGGGAAACATTGTTTCTCCTGATACTGTATAGTAGTCGTAGTACAGATCCAGGTCTCCTTTCTACCTACATCATCCAACATGCCTCACCCTATCGCCATGCTACTCGGATATCCTAGCCTTAGCCGCTGAATCATAATAGTGGATTGTCCCTTATTTTTTTGCTAGGGACATCCACACTTGTACTGATGGTGTACTTCAGTGTACCTACCCTTATTTTTATGCTAGGGTAGGACACAATGTGTTTGTATATTTGTAAATAATTTTCAAGTAAATCCCTTTTGTTTATATTACACTGCATCATTGTATTTTACTTTGGTTACTGTATTTTAAGTACTTTAATTACTAACGTTCTGTTATATTACTGTTTAGGATAAGTTAGTTTAAGTACTTAGTTGTATGCTGTAATTGATTTACTTATATTATATCCATCATTTTACAACTGATTTTCATTTGTTCCTTTTTTCCCATCTTGTCTGTTTCTCTGGTACTCTTTCATAGGCCGACACGAGCTGAGCCCAGAAAAGGGATTTTGACGAAGGAAAAATCTATTTCTGGGTGATTGGCTCGTGTCGCCCTATGAACCCACCCTATGTTGTTTTCCCCCCCCATGCAGGACAAGATGTTTTTAGATTAAGGATGTCCGCTAGGGGCGCTGCTGTCCGTGGCGTCTCTAGTAGTAGTAGTAACGGCTGCATCGCCCGTTGGTATCAGCTCTCTCTTAAGGGGATTCTGATTGGAAGTTCTAATTGGTGAATGTCTCGTGGTAGTGATTCCCACTCGCCCCTATTACCATACCGACACTTCTTTTCAGAGTGAGCGAGTCAGTTTTTACTGACATTTTCTTAATTTTGTTTTTCTCTGGTAATTTTAGATTAATTTTACCTAGAAAGAATGATATTAAGGATCCTTTCATAGGGCGACACGAACCAATCGCCCAGAAATAGATTTTTCCTTACGTCAAAATCCCTTTTTTATCCTTATATTTTGTATAGTGTGATTTTAAAATATTTTGGTGTTGAGTTTTTAGGTTGTTTGAAAGGTGTTTGGGGATAACTCCTTTCAATCGTAAATACTAATCCACGGTTAGGATCGGGTGATCGGGATCAGTGTTGTACTCCTTTGTATGCCAATAGTCATAGGTATATTGTCATGTAAGTGGATAGGACCCCAGTGACAATTGCCATCAGGTTCTGTCGAGTAAGTGGATAAGACCCCATTGACAGTCCTTTCAAGAGTTCTCAGCCATAGGTCACACCCTCGCTGAAGCTTTTGAGGCGAAGCAGACTTCTAAGCAGTAGCTATGAAATCTTCCGCCTAAACAGGTAGGAACCAGGGTATTGTTAATTAACTATTATTACCTACAACATATGTTGTTTACCTGTCTAATTAGTAACTAGCTGTCTCTTACCCTCCGCCAAAGGTGCCAATCAGCTAAGTATATATCTGACAGGGAAGTTGAATGTATGAAAATGATATTGTTATTGTACAATAAAGTTTCATACATACTTACCTGGCAGATATATACGATTGAATGGCCCACCCAGCCTCCCCTCAGGAGACAGGTGGAAGAGAAAATCTGGTTCAAGAACGGTAATGGTTCCTATTACTGCCACCCAGCAGCAGGCAGGTAGATCACCTGACCTACCTGTAGTGTGTGCCGCGAAATTTGAATTTCTGTCGGGGACGACGGAGTCTACAGCTAAGTATATATCTGCCAGGTAAGTATGTATGAAACTTTATTGTACAATAACAATATCATTTTTGTGTGAAAGTGAAAGTGAAATTGTAAATGCAGTATTCTTTTTCATTTTCATGTATTATTATCATTATTGGGTCAAGGTTTCCGCTCATACCCGGGAATTGATCCCGAGGGCGTGAATGCTCTCGGCCTGAGCCTTTTATTTTCGTGTGAAGTGAAAGTGAAATGGTAAATACAGTATTCTTTTTCATATCATGTATTATTTTCATTATGGATCAAGGTTTCCGCTCATACCCGGGAATTGATCCTTTTGCATTTGCGCTCGGTGCCGAGGGCGTGAAGGCTCTCGGTCCGAGCCGTGTATTGGTCAGTGGTGCAGTGGGTGTTGTGTGGGGGCGGGAAGAGCGAAGGCCTGCCAAGAAGTCGTCGGAAAGCTCTTCTGCGACTCCCTTGGTAACCGATTCTTTGTCTTCTTTCCTGCCCCCCTGCTCAGCTCCCACGTATGGCACCTTCCCCTTCTGGGGGGGTGGTTTTGGGGCCCTTCTTCTTTGCCCGACCCGTCGAGCGTAGAGGAGGGCGCTCGTTACCCGATGTCCATTTGTATTCGGGGTCTTCCGTTCATTCGGGGTGGGGCTTCCCCCCCCCCCCCCCCCCCCCCCCCCCCCAGGGGCCCCCCCCCCCCCCCCCCCCCCCACGCACGAGGGGGAACTCCTCCTACTTACCCGACTTTTGCTTCCATAGGTGCTTCTGCCGTGAGGGATGACCTTGGTCAGGTGTGGGCGTCTTTGGGACTGTAGGGCGTGCCGAGTGTCCAGGGGCTGCTTCACTTTTTGGTGGGGTCTGGTGCGGTCCCTTGGAGTGGTGACCACGACGACAACCGCCTTGTTGACTCCAGGGTATGCCGCCCCTCCTCACCTGGTTTACTCGCCGCACGTAGTGTCCGTCTCCTACAGCCGCTGTGCAGGGGCCGATCGCCGTACGAAGGGGGGCCGTGCCGCTGCTGCCCGGGTTTGCCGTGCTGCCGCGACCAGACTTCCGCTGCCCCAAGAGCTCGCCCCTGGACCTGCCGCCGGTACCCAGGATGTCACCGGCTGCTGCTCTGCCTCCTGTGTTACCTGTGCCCCCTGCCGTACCTGCCGACGCTGTGCTGGCTGTTCCTGCCGTTCCTGCTGCTCCTGCTGTTCCTGCTGTTCCCGATATGCCCATGCCTGCTGACGTCATCCCTGTTCGCGGTGTTGCTGCCCCAGACATTGGTCTGTCCGGACAGGTGCATCCGGGCCCTGTTGCTTCGGCAACAGCAGCCCCGGCTCCGCCCTGGATGGCCGACCTTACGTCTGTCCTGAGGAAGCTGATGAAGAAGAAGAGGAAGAGGAGAAAGGTGTCGTCATCGTCTTCATCGTCTTCATCGTCTTCTTCGTCATCTGCCGCCGCCTCTTCCCCTTCGACTTCCAAAGCTACCCAGCCGCGGAAGAAGAAGGCTGCCTCCTCCCCTCCTGAGAAGGCTCCTTCGGGAACTTCTCAGGGCCCGTCCCACTGTCCTTCCGCTGGTCCTCCTGCTCCTTTGGGAGCGGGGCCCGTCTCTCCTTCCGCAAGGAAGAAAACTACGGGGACCAGAGGGGTACCGGCTAACACGTACTTCCTTGTACTTCCTTGCCTGGTGCTAGGGGCTCTGCCGCTACACCAGGTTCCGTCTCGGCCGCTCGTTCGCAAGATGTACCGAGTGTACGGTCACCTGCCGGTGGCCGTACAGCCAAGAACCAAACGCCAGAGCTCGCTTGGCGCCAGGTTTACGGCACGGAGCGGAAGGCTGGTTAGAGCCGCTCAGGCAACTCTCGCCAGGCCAGCTCTCGCTCTCATAGCGACCAGCCGGTCACCCGGGTTGACGTAACGGTCCCAGACCGGCCAGGGGCTGAGGCTGGGAAGAGGTCCCCCTTGATCTCTGGCGCTGTGGTTCGACGCGCCGTGAGGACAAGCACCGGTCTCATCGCGACAGTGATCTCTGCAGGTCGCCTGACCGCTGCTCCCACAGGGACCGGACGGGTAGGGCAACCAGCAGCAGTTCCTCTGAGGCACGAGATCGGGGCCGCTGTTCTCGGTCCAGCCGTTCTCCCCAGGGGAACGTTGTGACCAGGCCTGCAGCTCGATCCCCACCGTGGGTTGGTGATCGCCTGCAGCCCCCCAAGAACACTGGTTCTGCCAGTGAGCGAGGGGGGAGGGTCAGGTCTTCCTCTCCTGTGCCTTCAACTTCCTCGGGTTACACCGGGAAGGGCAAGGCACCGAGGAGTGATTGTGAAGGGCGCGCCCCGCACGAGCCCGTCACGACGCCATACTTACCAGGCACGGTCTTAGGATCGACCAGGTCGTACGTGCAAGTGACAGGAGACCGAGAGGGGTCTGTCGCTATTCCCCCTCCTGAAGGGGAAGGATCTCGGGAGTTGCTCTTGTTTGAGGGGCTTGACGGTCCTACTCCGCAAGACACAGTCACTCCAGGGATCCAGAGGAACTTTGCCAAGGTTATTGCGCTGATTCATCAGCACAATGACCTCGGGGAAGGATCGCCGCTCCCACCATCCGAGCCACATCCCTGCTTGAGTCGTTTTGGGGTCCAAGAAGGAACCCAAACCGACGGTGGGTCTGCCGCGATCGCAGCTTGCCGACTCTGTTGGACCAGGTGAAGTCTCTCGTCTTCGGACAGGACGGCTCGCTGAGGTCTGTCAGACCGAAAAGGCTACTTCCTCCTCCTCTACTGCGACAGCGGCGATTTTAGGTAAGTCAGAGGACGGTAACGGCTCTCTCCTGTCAGGTATTGATCAGCCCCACCCAGACGACGTTCACAGTGGCGGCAGACCCTTACCTACAGTGCGAGTTCGTAACCCTCCTCGGGGTAAAACGTTTTCCTGACGATACATTTTCCCAGACTCTGGAAGGCCATCGCCGCAAGGTGAGGGCTGCTCCTACTCTCTTCTCCAACTGCTAGATTAATAAACATTACCTTAATATAATTTATCTAGCCCTAAATCCCAAAAAACCGCACCAAAATTCACCACATTGGCAACCCTGTTACCTCCTATTCTGTCCGCCAGTTGGCAACACTGTCGTTGACAGATACAAAAGCCTTCCCTCAAATCAGTTGTTAACGAGCGCCCGTGTTGTTTACGTCACGGCCGCTCTTTATAAATTTCCTTAAACATTTTTGTGCCTTTAAAGCTTTCATTATTTGTTAAATGAGACTTTATGTGAATTACCACTCACGCATTACATCACGAAATAGTGAATTAACTTTGATTTCTGTTGTGGTTCTTATCTTAAATTACGAACTTTTGCGCGACCCGGAACTACTGACCTGTCCAATTCTACAATGGATTGCCAAGAAATTACGATGCTTCCTTCTGCCAGCAACATCAGGAACTGCCCGGTTTGTGGGACAAGGATGAGTAGCAGGGAGTATGAACCCCAAGACATTTGTAACTCTTGTCGTGGACAGGTTTGTGACTTGACTTCTCGTTGTGACGTATGTAAGCCCTGGTCTGACGAGGATATGACTGCTTATATGAAACGCCAAACAATCTTGCACCGTAAAAGATCGGTTAAGGAGAAAAAGAAATCGATTGCTAGAACTGTATCTAACGAATTCTTTGACTTGGGCGCTCATGGTTCTGGCTCTTCGGTTTCGGTATCATACGACTCCGATTCCGAATTAATTGATGCTTTGCCCCCTGTACAACCGGTAATTAGTGAAGTTATTTCTGATGTAGATTCAAAGATTTTGGCAATGGAAACTACCTGGAAACAGAATTTTAAGAAATTACAGCTTAGTCTAGATAGAGATATTTCAGCTAAGTTTAACAATCTGTCAGAAAATTTTCAAGAAGCCTTTACTAGAATGTCTAACACTCTTTTAGAGTCATTTTCAGCTCCTCGTCAGGTACCTGTTGACAGCACCATGGGTAACGGTGCGACAGATACCCCGGCTTGTGAACCCCGTCGTGGCAAAGGCCTAGGGGGGATCCGGTCCGGGCAGGTGCCTAACGAATCTTTACCCAACGTGTCCCCTGTTAGTCCCCGTAACAGTGCCAAAGGGCGCTTATTTAGGAGAAGGGGGGAGGGATATTAGTGTCAGGCCTAAGATAGCTAGTCGTCAGGATTTTACTTCGGGGGAAGTTTCCAAGTTAGGATCTGACGATGATGATGATGATGATGACGCGGATTCGTGTGATATTGATGTTTCCTCGAATGGATGTCATGATGTAGAATTCAAGAAACTTTTTTATTTAATTTTGAGTTTTCTTCCTCAGGCGAGGCCTAAAGACCAGAAGCAGCCTCCGCCTCGTTGTATTACAGAAGGGATTTTTCTTGACGGTCCTTCCCGGTCACAGGAATTTTTACGTTTTCCCTTTGCCCAGAGGTTCGCGAGAGTGAGGGCGACGTTGCCGCTAAACTTTCGAAGGTGATCGGGGAAGGGAAGAGGAAGCTCTCTTCTCTTCTGCGACACCGGAGAGAGGTTTACCAGGTGGCGGATGATTCTTCATTCTCTCGACCCCCCAAGCCAAATCCTGATTTTGTCCGACTTTCAAGTCAACCCTTGCCCTCTAAGGCTTCGGTCTCTGTCTCAATTGAAGATTTTATTGCTATGGAGTCTGTTATGAGCTCCTTACAAGAAGCCCAATCCTTCAATATGTGGGTCCTCGGAGGGCTTTTAATGTATATCAAGGACTCTGGGTTTGTTCCCTGATGCTCTGCTTTTTGAGAAATTCTGCTCATCCATTTCAATCGCTTCTGTACATCAGAACGAGCTTGCTGCTTCAATGCAGGCCTTTCTTGTTTTCTCTAAGGCGTAACCTGTATTTGTCGCAGTTACCCTCCTCTGTATCGGAGATTCAGAGAACCCGTCTGTTGTCCTCTTCTCCTTTTGGCGAATTCCTTTTCGATATTTCTGTGCTTTCTGAGGTTTTGAATGAACATCAAGGTGATGCCTCTTCCCAAGCTCACTGGGCCTTATCATGGCTTTTTCCTCTGGTCTTCCTCCCGTTCCTTCAAGGAGTAAGCGTAAGTTTAGGACCAGATCTGTACCTTCTGCTCCAGCCCAACAACCTCCTTCTGGCTCTTTTTTCCAGAGTACATCTCAGGTTGCTGGTGCCTCTACTTCATCCTCTGGTGCTCACCCTTTGAAACGCGGGAGAGGTTCTTGGCGTGGCTCTAAGGGCAGAGAAAGAGCTCAACCTCCAGGAGGATCTTCTTCTTCTTCTTCTTCTTCCTTGTCTCTGCGTAAGAATTTTCGGAAGTAGGAGTCATCACCTCGCCTGGAGACCGCAGTAGGAGCTTGTCTCTCCCGCCATTGGTCAGCTTGGCAGGGGAGAGCGGTGGATGCTTGGGTGGTGGAGGTCCTGAAGGAAGGTTACGAGATCCCTTTTTTTGTTTCCAGACCTCCACTTTCCAATCGTCCTCTTGAGTTCAGCAGTTATTCCCCTCACTCAATCAGGGGTCAAGCCTTGGAGAAGGAGCTTTCGGCCCTCTTGGAGAAGGATGCCATAGAGCGAGTCTCCTCCTTCTCCCGGGTTTTACTCTCGGATGTTTTGTAGTTCTAAAGGCCTCGGGTGCCTGGCGCCCCATCATAGATCTTTCGGTTTTGAACAAGTTCATTCTAAAGTCCAAGTTCAGGATGGAGACGGTCCAGACTGTTCTTTCATCCGTCAGGAGGGGGGACAGGATGATTTCCATCGATCTGCAGGATGCTTATCTGCAAATCCCCATCCATCCAAGAAGCAGACCTTACCTTCGGTTTTTCACGGACTCGGGAGTTTTCCAGTTCAAGACCCTTTGTTTCGGCCTCACCACTGCTCCACAGGTCTTTTCTCGGGTGATGACTCCTGTTTCAGCTATTCTGCATCAGTTAAATGTAAGGATGCTTCGGTATCTGGACGATTGGCTAGTCCAGGCCGAATCTCTAGAGAAATGTCTCCGGTCGAGGGAAATAGTTTCTGTCTCTTTGTGTCGAGTTGGGCATTCGTGTCAACTTCGACAAGACAATCTAATCCCTTGCCAGATCATGACTTATCTGGGGATTGTTTTGAATTCCCAGATTTTGAGGGCTTCTCCCGCTCAGAAACGGATAGACAAGCTTCTGAGTCTGATCGAAGAATTTTTGTCCTCCGTAACGCAGCCAGTTTCTCTTTGGAGGTCTCTCTTGGGCCATTTGTCATCCCTCATCCAACTGGTTCCCGGAGGTCGTCTCAGAATGAGGTCCCATCAGTCGACACTTCGCCAGTCATGGGATTTCGTGTCCGAGGACACGATAGTCGCCTCTTCTCCACAATGTCGGAAGGATCTCCGTTGTTGGATGCAAGTTCACCGCCTCAAGTCAGGGACATCTTTCTTCTTTTCGGTTCCTCCGGACCTAATGTTTTGGTCAGACGCCTCGGATCAAGGTTGGGGCGCACACCTGGGCTCCGAAGCCGCTTCGGGCCTTTGGTTAGAGGAGGAGAGGATCATGTCAATAAATTGGAGGGAACTGAGGGCAGTGTATCTAGGCCTTCTTTCATTTCAGGAACAACTGTTGGAGTCGGTTGTCGCGATCTTTGTCGACAACACCACAGCAGTCTCGTACTTGAGAAACCAAGGCGGCACACGAGTCGGATCTTCTCACTCAAGAAGCCCGATCAATCCTGTGTTGGGCAGAAGACAGGGGGATTACGTTGGTCCCTCAGTTTATCCTGGGCCATCACAACGTCTTAGCAGACGCCTTGTCGAGACCGAACGAAGTTCAAGGGTCGGAGTGGACACTTTGCCAGGAAGTCTTCGACAGCCTCAGGAAGAAATGGCCTGTCACAGTCGATCTGTTTGCCACCCCACTGAATTTTCGGTGCCAGATATTCTTCGCCCCTTACCAGACTCATCTGAGTGCCGGGACAGACTCTCTTTTGCAGGACTGGGAGGGACTTCAAGCCTATGCTTTTCCTCCGTTCTCTCTGGTGAGGTCAGTCCTCAACAAAGTGAGGGCTACCAAGCGTCTGGATCTCACCTTGATCGCCCCTTCTGGCCACAGAAGGAGTGGTTTCCCGACCTTCTGGAAGCACTGGTGGAACCCCCCATTCGCCTGCCAGAGAGACCAGATCTTCTCAAATAACCCCATTTTCATCGGTTCCATCAGAGGCTCCACATGCTTCATCTTCATGCCTGGAGACTGTCAGGAGGTTCTCCAAGCACGAAGGGTTCTCCTCCAGAGTGGCGCGACAGTTGGCTCTTGCCAGACGGCAATCAACCAGAGTAAATTATCAGGCTAAATGGTCGGTTTACAGACGTTGGTGTAAGTCTCAAGGACATTCAATTTCTAGACCTTCCTTACCGAAAGTAGCGGAGTTTTTAGTTCATTTACATCATGACAGGGCCCTGTCACCTTCGTGCATTAAGGGTTATAGGTCTATGCTTCCTATGTTTTTAAGGCAAGGCTCCCTGAGATCTCTTCATCTTATGTCATTAGAGATTACTTCGATCTTTTTCCCTATCTCGACCCAGGCCGCAGTGTTCGCCTCCGACATGGGACGTTAACAAAGTCCTTCAAGCCTTAAGGTTCCCTCCGTTTGAGCCTCTGAATTCTGCCAAATTTAGGGACCTCTCTTCTAAGACACTCTTCCTTGTCTCACTGGCTACAGCCAAGAGGGTGGGTGAACTGCAAGCACTCTCTTTTCTGGTTGCCAGATCTGGACAAGACATGATTTTGTCGCAAAGACTGAATCGTCTGATAATCCCATTCCCAGGTCTTTCGTACTGAAGTCGCTGGTCGACTTTGTTGGTAATTTAAATGAGGAATTAGTTCTTTGCCCTGTTAGGGCGCTCTCATGTTATTTATGCCGCACGAAGGACATTCAGGGTCGTCCCCCGTCATCTGTTTGTTTCACCCCGAAATGTCAGAGACCTAGTTTCAAAGAATGGTGTATCCTTTTTTCTCAGAGATCTGATCGTTAAAACTGGTGTTCGGCTGCTGGGGAAGACAGACGCCGAGAGCACACAGTATTAGAGCAGTTACTACATCAGTAGCTTTTATGAAGAACGTCTCAGTTGCCAAGGTGCTTGAGGCGGCGACTTGGCGTTGCTAATTCTGTTTTTGCCTCTTTTTACTTGAGGGATATTTCTCTAGTTCTAGGGCGACCTTCGTTCTTTGGGCCCGTTGGTGATGGCAGGACAGGTCGTCAGACAGGAGAATTAGGTAGTCTTCCTGTTTTACGTTTGGTTGCTACTTGTATATTATTCATTAAATTTTGTTTTGTTGTATATGTTTTTTTGTTTTTATTATAACCCATGGCAGTTTTTGACGTGTTATAATGGGAATTAGGCAGTTTGGTATTTAGGTGTTGTTGATGACAAGGACTGACTGCTGGCAACTCGTGCTGCTTCCATTGTCAGTGTGAAATGATTCCAGCCACTGGGCTGGGTTGTCGGCACTGGCGACTACGCTTCTCCAGAGTCGATGCTGACCTAGGACTAGCCACTGGTTCGCTTGTCCTGACGACTCCTGCTTCTTCCACTGTCCTGGACAGGGAATTAGTCGATGGATCGTCTGCTGTCATCTGGTGACTCGCTCACCATCTACTTTTTGTCTCACCTGTTTTCTCGGAGTCAGACCACTCGTGTGAGATCAGGCGACTTTAGTAGCCCTGAGTTTCTTGTTGACGAAGTCGGTTGCGTTGATACATCCCCCGATGATCGTGTAAACATGAGACCAGTTGGACTGTCAGGCATTCGTCCTTCGGGACTGAATCGCCTTTTGCTCCGCGCTCCTTTCTCTTGGCACCAGAAAGCTCGAGTTAGGAGTTGCTCATGAGCCGATTCGTTGCTGGCGACGTCGGGTTGCGTTGATGCACCCCCAAGGTTTGCTTAGCTTTGAATCGCCCAGACAGTCCAGACACTCATCCTTTAGGGAAAGAATAGTGCTTGATAGTCTTCAGGGTGCAGCCTTGCTGTCCGCAATTCGTCTGACTGGTCACCTGGTCGGTCACCTGACTTTAGTACAGACGGACTGACTATGCACTTACTCCTTGTCCTGTGCTACCGCAGTTTGGTGGCATTATGGTAGGAGACTTTGAGTTGTTAGTATCTTAGACCTTGGGTTGAGTTTTGACTGCCTATGATATATATTTCTTTGTTTGTTTTCTCCTATTCTGTCCGAAGGGGAAATTGTATTCAGATTCCCTCCTCCTTTTCAATGTGGTTAATCGGGCTAGATAAATTATATTAAGGTAATGTTTATTAATATGGAATTTTTATTCTAAAATTAATATTAATAATACTTACCTGTATAATTTTTCTGGGCTCAGCTCGTGTCGGCCTATGAAATATCCTTAAGATCATTATTTCTAGGTAAAATTAATCTAAAATTACCAGAGAAAAACAAAATTAAGAAAATGTCAGTAAAACTGACTCGCTCACTCTATAAAAGAAGTGTCGGTATGAGAATATAGGCGAGTGGGATCACTACCACGAGTCATTCACCATTTAGACCTTCCAACATAAAATCCCCACCAGAGAGAGCTGATACTAAAGGGTGATGCGGCCGCTACTACTACTACTACCGACGCCACGGACAGCAGCGCCCCTAGCGGACATCCTTAATCATTAGCTTTGCAGCGCTAGAGTGCTTTTTCCTCTCGTGTTGTTTTTTCGTGGATTTATCTCGTCATTTACGATGGAACGTGCTGCTATTGCATCGGCTAAGTTAAGTGCCTCATAAGTAGTATTTTACAGTTTTTTAGTCTTCCAGGGACCAGTATTTTCCTTCTTATAGGTCATATACGGTCTCCCGGTTGACTCGTGGCGGCTGTGTGCCGCCTCGTGTTAAGATTTCCCTGGTCTCCTATAACTGGGACATCTTATACTATGGGCTTATTATATTTACGTTCATCGTTTATTACATCGGTTTTATAGCTAGGACACAGCCCTTTACCATTTTCTCTTAGTTTGGTATTTAGGGCTATACCATGTTTCTGGCCCAGCATCCCAGCTCTTGCTCTTCATCGGCTACCGCTGGCTCCGAGTAGTCAACTGTTCTTCGGAACAGCTTGCCTCCTCCTGGGCTTCTTTCTCTTTTGCTAAAAGTGTCCTTTTCCTCCTTTACGATGTATTATCAGTGTTATTTAGGGTGTTTAGGCTAGCCTAGGTGCTTGTGCCATGTGTTGGTACAGTCTGGTTCACGTGGCCCCTCCATGGTTGTGTTGCTATCGCGGCTTAGGCCACCTGCGATCACGTGTCCCTTAGCACCTTACCCTTCCCCTTCCCTCCCTACCAGGTATAGGGAGGGGTCTGGGGGATCTCCTTGGTTGCCATGACAACCACAGTAGCCTACCTCCCTCTCCCTCTGAGGAGGCCTGGAGCTCCATCCCAGCTGGGGTACAGGGCGACCACTTGTCTCGGGTACCGGGTTATTCCGAGCGGGTAGCTGTAGTGACGGGGAGGGGTAGGCCACCCCCCCCCCCCTCCCTTCTCTCTCTCCCGCCGTATTACGCCGGGACCCCCCCCACCTATTGCCTCAGTCCCCCCCACCCTTCCCCTACCGTAACGAACGGAGCCTCCGCTGAAGCCTGGGGCCCCTTTGGTATAGGTCCGTCTGGTTCCGCCAGTGGGCGGGGTGGACATTACTAGTGGTCTGTTGCTTGCCTACTATATCCTGTTTTCCGCTACCGGAGGAGAGCTCGCTCCTTACCCGGGCACTCTTCTAGTAGACGGAAAATTTTATACTTCGTTATATATACGGATATACCCTAATATTACGTGAATTTTTAGTTTTAATTTAATTTATGTGCTATCTCCGTCGTTCTCCGTCGTGGTTTCATGGCTCCTCACCACTCCTGGTTGGAATCTTTTTCCTGTCTCCGGCGTAGCCTTAGACAAACTCCAACCGCCTAGTTACCACACGTTATTACGGCGGGGCTCTGGTTTAATCTAACTTACACGCTCCGGCATGCAGCGGAGCATTTGTTAGGCTGTAAGTGTGCACCTGATACTCATGTATCTCTCCACTTACAGGCTACCAACTGTCAGGTCCCGGGTTGCAACGCAACGCTCTACGACCCCTGCGCCCATGAGGAGTGTAGGACCCACGCCCCGTGTGCCACCACCCACAATGGACTGATCGTTTGGCACCCGGAGGCTTGCACCATCTGCTACGACCTCGTTAGTCAGCTGTTGGGTGGGGTAAGTCTACTCTTAGACTTTCTTGGTCTTATCACTACTAACAGTAGTTTTAAGCTTCGTTCAACCCTATCTCCGCCGTTAGAAGCTTCATATCGCCTTCTCTTTCAGGCTGCCGCCGTGAAGGAAGTCGCCCTGGCAACCCTGAAGGCTTGGGTGGGCGGCTTCGGGAAGAACGCCGCCAAGGGCCAGCCGTATATTCTGGACAAGAAGCTGGCCGTTCAGATCTTCCCCAGTGGCAAGTCGACCGGCTATGTCGACCCCATCTCGGCAGCCCCTCTCATAGCTTCGATCCAGCAGGAGGTGCAGCAGGCATTCGGGTCCGTCTCCACGCAGGAGCCGGTCCCAGATGTGGCCAACCTGGACCTGAACATTGAGCCTATGGCGGTAGGGGCAGAGGATTTGTTGGTTGAGGTAGGTGTGTTGGGTGCCCAAGGTCTTTCCTTGGGTGCTCCTGGATCTTCTTCCCCTGTCCTTTCTTCTGCTTCTTTCCTAGGCTTTACGGGATCTGAGATCCCTGCCCGCTCTCCCGCTCTTTCTGTACCCCCGAAGGTGAAGGGACAGAGAGAACAGAAGACTCTCCATAAGACGACTTCTAAGAAGTCGTCGTCTTCTTCAGCTAGGAAGTCTACGACTTCCTACGCTGACGCTGTGAAGGCAAAGCCGAGCTCTTCCTACTCTAAGAGCTCTAGAAGCAAGGCTTCTAAGGAGAAGGCTTGCACTCCGGCCGAGCCAACGCCTTCTCCGGCATCTACCGGATCTACTCCGGTAACTCCTGTTGGGGTGGCGGGACCGAGCTCCTTTGATCCCACCACCTTTTCGGCAGTTGTGATGCAACAAGTGGGAGAGATGGTTGGCTCTCTGGGCTCTAAGTTTGAACAGATGTTTGCGCAGCTGTGAAACACCATCAACCAGTCTGGCCAATCCATCCAGGATCTCTCTAACAGAGTTAGAGAGCACGAGGACCGTTTTGCTGGACTTAACCAGGCTCCTCAGCCAAGCTCCCCTGTAGCAGGTACTGGTGTTTTGCAGTTACCTCCCTACGAATCCCTACCAGCCTTCTCCATGGATAACCCATGGAGAGTGGCCGCTTATGCCCCCTTCAAGGACGGCATGATCTCTATCCCGTAGTGTGGAACTCGAAGAATTGAGGACTTCGAGTTCTATCCTCCTGGACTGACTCAGCCTTTCATTGGGTATGCTAGGCTGACCGTTGCTGCTCTCACTAGAGAGGACAAGATCTCCCGAGAGACTGTGCTTTATAGTAGGGATCACGCACAGCGGGAATGGGTTCACTGCCTGGAAGATTGGGAGTGTACTAACATCAAACTCCAAGCTTTCAAGAGTCCGTTCACTATTTTCGCTACGGAGGAGGAGGCTTCTCTTCCGTTTGCTACCAAAATAGTAGAAGCAACTCTTCAGGCAGTCCTCAAAGACGAGCCCATGCCACAGCTGAGGGGAGCGGAATCTACTTCTCCGCTCTTCCCAGCCTTTGGAGAATTGTGGGAGAACTTGCCTGCCACGTTCTCAATAGGTAAGCTTAAGCCAGATTGCGCAATGGATCAGTTTGGCGAGAAGCTTCCAAGACTGCCTGATACCCTTATTCAGGCAGAGTTCGATGCGAACAAGATTTGGGAGGTCCTTAACTCCCTAATCATTACGGAAAATGGCTGCCCTGTCTTACGGCACAGAACCTTTATTCAAGATTCTGGCTAAATCACAGCTTCAGACAGTCCAAGCTGATGCTTCGACTTCTTCCTAGCTAGAAGGAACTGCCGAAAGCATGTCTTGCAGGAGGCCACTATCAGCATGAGCCTAATAGACTCCTAGCTTCCAGCATGTGGGTGCGGACCTCTTCCCAGAGGCCTCTGTGAATGAGGTGCACCACGAGGCTGCTAGGCTCAACCAGAGCCTAGAGCTAGATGGGGCATCTCTTCCAAGAGGAAACAAGAGACCGCCCCTGCTGCTGGTAAGAAGCTAAAGAAGACAGGAAGAAGGTTCCAGCCTTACCAGAAGCACAGCAATTTGTTCAGCCGTCCCAGTTACACAACAGGAACAGCCATCTACTTCAAAGCAGACGCAACCCATCCTCCTGTTGTGTCCTCAGAGTCAACCTTCAACCTCTACGCAGTCTCGCCGGCCTTCAATTCTATGTACGAAAGCCAGGCCTACCCAGCCTTTAATAGGTTTCTCTAGGGGTAGCAGGGCGAGGGGCCACTTTCGCCAGCGTGGCACAGGAAGAGCTGCAAGAGGTAGACAATTCAGAGGAGGGTGCGGAGGTCAACCCGCCCAACAACAGTGAGGCTCCCCAGGTAGGAGGGAGGCTGTTCCTCTTCCGTCACAGGTGGGGGTTCAGCAAATGGCACAGAGCATCGTGTCCAAAGGATTGGGTTGGAGTTGGATCAAAGATCCTCCTCCAATCAAATCATTCTATCAGGAACCATCAAAGGAATTGACAGATTATGCGGAGGAACTCCTTCAGAAAGGAGCTATTGCGAGAGTCAAGCATCTAAAATTTCAAGGTCGCTTATTCAGCGTGCCAAAGAAAGGCTCAACAAAAAGAAGGGTAATCTTAGACTTGTCAAAGCTAAACTCTTTCATTCGTTGCGACAAGTTCAAAATGCTCACCATCTCGCAGGTACGGACCTTACTTCCCCGTGGGGCCGTCACAACCTCCATCGATCTTACAGACGCATACTATCATATCCCTATAGCCAGACACTTCCGTCCATTCCTAGGCTTCAGACTAGGAAATCAGACGTTCTCATTCAAAGTGATGCCCTTTGGTCTGAATGTAGCCCCCAGGGTATTCATGAAAGTAGCAGAAGTGGTAGTTCAGCAGTTGAGAACCCAAGGGATAATGGTAGCAGCATACCTCGACGATTGGTTGATCTGGGCACCAACGGTCGAGGAATGTCTCAAAGCCACAAAGAAGGAGTTCAATTTCTGGAAACATCTGGGGTTCCAGATAAACAAAACGAAATCCAGACTCACTCCGGAGTCTCGTTTCAGTGGCTAGGAATCCAATGGGATTTGTCTTCCCACAATCTGTCAATTCCGGTGGTCAAAAGAAAGAAATAGCCAAGTCTGTGAAACAATTTCTCAAATGCAAACAAACATCAAGGAGAAACCAGGAAAGAATCCTAGGTTCTCTCCAGTTTGCCTCAGTGACAGACATCCTCCTGAAAGCAAGGCTGAAAGATATAAATCGAGTTTGGGCGATCGAGAGCAAACGCCAAATCTCAAGACAAGTTGTCAGTAATCCCCACAGATCCTTCGCAATCAGCTCCGTCCATGGACAAAAGTGAAGAACCTTGCCAAGTTAGTACCCCTTCAATATCCCCTTCCAGTGTTAACCATTCACACGGATGCCTCCCTGTCCGGATGGGGGGGATATTCTCAATTCAAGCAAGTTCAGGGGACTTGGTCAGTTCAGTTCCGCCAGCTTCACATAAACGTCCTGGAAGCAATGGCAGTATTTCTTACCCTGAAGAGACTCCTTCCCCGAAGAAGTCCTCATCTAAGACTAGTTTTGGGACAGTGCAGTGGTAGTACATTGCACCACAGAGGAAGGTCCAAATCCAAACACGTGAATCATGTCATGATAGCCATCTTTGCGCTAGCAGACAAACACAGATGGCATCTGTCCGCCACTCACCTGGCGGGGGTAAGAAATGTGATAGCAGACGCTTTGTCCCGGTCAGTCCCTCTGGAATCAGAATGGTCTCTAGACGACGGGTCATTCCAGTGGATATGCCGGAGAGTCCCAGGTCTCCAAGTAGATCTCTTCGCCTCACAAGCGAACCACAAGCTCCCTTACTATGTGGCCCCCACCACCTGGACCCTCTGGCTTATGCCAGGACGCCCTGTCGTTAGAGTTGGAATCAGTGGAGGAAAATTTATGTTTTTCCTCCAGTGAATCTTCTTTTGAAGGTCTTGAGCAAGCTGAGAACTTTCAAGGGACTAGTAGCACTGATTGCTCCAGACTGGCCAAAAAGCAATTGGTATCCTCTGCTTCTGAAATTGGGTCTCCGACCTCAATGGATTCCCAATCCCAAGCTGTCACAATCGGTACAAATGAGGACTGTGTTCGCTTCCTCAGGAATTCTCCAGACCCTAACTTTATGGACTTCATGAAGTTTGCGGCTAACAAAGATGCTAACATTGATCCACAAAACATCCTCTTCCTAGAATCAGATAAAAGAGAGTCAACTATTAGACAATATGACTCAGCTGTTAAAAAATTAGCATCCTTCCTGAAAGAATCGAACACACAACCAATGACAGTTAACTTAGCTATATCCTTTTTCAGATCCTTGTTTGAAAAAGGCTTAGCAGCTAGCACTATTACTACTCATAAATCGGCTTTGAAGAAAATCTTTCAGTTGGGTTTCCAGATAGACCTAACAGATTCTTACTTTACATCTATTCCCAAAGCCTGTGCTAGACTTAGACCCTCTCAAAGGCCTACTGCAGTTTCATGGTTCTTAAATGATGTCCTCAAACTAGCCTCAGATACTGACAACTCGTCTTGCACATTCATAATGCTTCTTAGAAAGACGTTATTTTTATTAAGCCTGGCTTCAGGAGCCAGAATTTCAGAACTGTCGGCTCTATCCAGAGATGCGGGTCATGTGGAATTCCTCCCCTCAGGAGAAGTTCTACTTTCCCCGGATCGTAGCTTTTTAGCTAAAAATGAGGATCCCCTTGCAAGGTGGGCCTCCTTGGAAAGTCATCCCACTTCCGCAAGATCCCTTCTCTCTGCCCAGTATCAACTTTAAGAGCCTTTCTATCTCGTACATCCTCAAGATCCTCAGGTTTCTCTCTTTATGAAGAGAAAAAGGTGGCACTTTATCAGTAAAAGGAATCAGACAACAGATCCTTTACTTCATTAAACAAGCCAATCCTGATTCATTTCCAAAAGCACATGACATCAGAGGAGTAGCCACCTCAATTAACTACTTTCAACATATGAACTTTGAGGATCTTAAAAAGTATACTGGATGGAAATCACCGACAGTCTTTAAACGTCATTATCTAAAGTCCTTGGAATCTTTAAAATTTTCTGCAGTAGCAGCGGGAAACATTGTTTCTCCTGATACTGCATAGTAGTTGTAGTATAGATCCAGGTCTCCTTTCTACCTATCTCGTCCAACATGCCTCACCCTATTGCCATGCTACTCGGAATACTCTAGCCTTAGCCGCTAGAATCATATTGGTGGATTGTCCCTTATTTTTTTGCTAGGGACATCCACGTTATATACATATAATGTACTTCAGTGTTTCTACCCTTATTTTTATGCTAGGGTAGAACACAATGTGTTTGTATATTTTGTAAATATCTTATTTAAGTGAATCATTCTTTATTATTTTGCCATTACATTATTATATGTTACTATGTCTAATATAAGTTAATTTTTAAGTACTTTATACTGGTTGCTATCTTTATCATACCATTGTATTAGGATAAGTTAGCTTTAAGTACTTTGTTTGTATACTGTAATGTCCCTGATTCACTTATATTGTATATCTCTTTTTTTACTATTGGGTTTCATTTGTCCTTATTCCCATCTTGTCTGTTTCTCTGGTACAATTTCATAGGCCGACACGAGCTGAGCCCAGAAAAGGGATTTTGACGTAGGAAAAATCTATTTCTGGGTGATTGGCTCGTGTCGCCCTATGAAACCCACCCTATTTTCTTTTACCCACCCTGCAGGACAAGATGTTCATAGATTAAGGATGACCGCTAGGGGCGCTGCTGTCCGTGGCGTCGGTAGTAGTAGTAGTAGCGGCCGCATCACCCTTTAGTATCAGCTCTCTCTGGTGGGGATTTTATGTTGGAAGGTCTAAATGGTGAATGACTCGTGGTAGTGATCCCACTCGCCTATATTCTCATATCGACACTTCTTTTATAGAGTGAGCGAGTCAGTTTTACTGACATTTTCTTAATTTTGTTTTTCTCTGGTAATTTTAGATTAATTTTACCTAGAAATAATGATCTTAAGGATATTTCATAGGGCGACACGAGCCAATCACCCAGAAATAGATTTTTCCTATGTCAAAATCCCTTATCTAGTCCCACCCATCCTACCCTACGATCTGCCTATCACAACTGATTTGAGGGAATGTTTTTGTATCTGTCAACGACAGTGTTGCCAACTGGCGGACAGAATAGGAGGTAACAGGGTTGCCAATGTGGTAAATTTTGGTGCGGTTTTTGGGGATTTAGGGCTAGATAAATTATACAGGTAAGTATTATTAATATTAATTTTGTTCATGCCACTTACCTGACAGATATATATATAGCTGTATTTTCTGAAGTCCGACAGAATTTCAAAACTCGCGGCACACGCAGTGGGCGGCCAGGTGGTAGTACCCATTCCCGCCGCTGGGAGGCGGATATCAGGAACCATTCCCATTTTCTATTCATATTTTTTTCTGTCGGCGGTCGGTAAACAACTGTTTACAGACCTCTGCTCAGGATTTTTTGGATTTGACTCGCTTTTAAGTATCTGATTGGTTTTTTGGTATTGAATTGGATTGTTGAATTGGCATGCGCGATAGTGGACCGTTTTTTTATTTTGGATTGGCTTTTCTATAAACGTGATGTCTGGATCAAGTGCTGTGAGTTTCAGAGTGTGTGTGAGGACTGATTGTAAGGTGAGGCTACTGAAAGCATCGGTAGACCCCCACACAGTATGTATGAGTTGTAGGGGGCATAATTGTTTGGTGGATAATCGGTGCAATGAATGTGAGAGATTGACCGATGATGATTGGAGAGTATATGAGTCCTATCGCCTTAAATTGGAGCGCGATAGGATCAGGAGGTCTTCCTCCAGGAGTGGTTCTACCAAAGGTAAGGCTAACATCTCTCCTGTATTAACACCTGTAGAGTTTGCAACCCCTAAACCTGTGTTGCCTTCGGGCTCTGATTCTGTGTCGGGAGAAGCTAATGCGCTCTCTCTTATTTTGGAGTCTCTACGCACTCTAGAGACCAAAGTGAAAGCCTTGGAAACTGGCTCGGTGCAAGTGTGTGATCGTGCCCCTAGTTGTTTGTGGAGCGTCAGATCGGCCCATAATGCCTCTAGGCCTAGACCTCTATCAGACTCCCAAGACTCAGGAGAGGGTTATGTCGAAAGCCGCAAGAGGGTTACGGGGGCTCCCCACCGATCTGGCGTCCCTTCGGCAGGCCTTGTGGCAAAGTCCCAGGCTGCCAAGGAGCGCGCACGAGCGCGCGTCCTGAAAGAGTGCTTTTCGTCCTCCGAAGCGTCCTCCCGCGCAAGGGGGGAGCGCTCGGAGAGACTCTCGTCCTCTGAAAAGGACGTTTCGTTGTTTGAGGACGCTTCACGGTCCTGTATCGCCGCTTTCGTCGGAGGATGCGTTATGACGCTTTTCCGCCTCAGAAAAGGGGTAAGATCTTCTCCGATGAGGACGCTGGGTTGCGTGACAGGAGGCGCGTCTCCCATGAGAAGCAGGTAGCTGTACCTGTGAGAAGAAGGAGGCGTCCCTCGCCCCTCGTCTTCTCGCAGGATCAGTTCCTGCTTCCTCTGTTCGTTCCTCTCCAACGAAGAACATTCTTTTGTCCCTTCAGGACCAGCTATCGACGCTTATGGCTCAGAGGAACTCGCCCAGCAGCGTAGTCGAGCCTAAGCGGAGGAAGGACCTAGACTGCCCGTCAAGAGGTGGACGAAAGCAGTCTCTTCTCCCTCTCCTACTTCGTCTCGTTCGCCGATCGCTTCTCCTTCGGCGATTCGCCGATCTCGTTCATCCTCTAGAAGGACGTTGCGTCAAGACGCTTTTGAGGAGGACGCTCAGCACGACGTACAAGGACGCTCGTCAGGACGCTAGGCAGGACGCTTGGCAGGACGCTTGGCAGGACGTTCGGCAGGACGCTTGACAGGACGCTTGTCAGGACGTTCAGGGCGCTTTTCAAGACACTTTTGGGGACTCCGACCAAGAAGTCGTACCCCAAGACGCTAGTTTGCGCGCACAGGCAACGTATTCCAGCTAAAATGTCTTCCCTTTGCGGGTAAGAAACGTAAGGACGCTTCTCTGGCAAGTGAGGCTGCCTCGGGTGTCGCTAAGGACGCTCGTCCTCGTCAGGACGCTCTACCTGCTTCAAGTGGTAAGCGCCATAAAGACGACGGCCGAAATAAGGCTTCATCCAGTAAGGATAGGGGTCCTTTGATTAAGTCAAGACCCGACATGAGTACGCCTCTCCGGACAGCGGTCTCCTCTTCCGTGTAGAGAAGAAGGAGAGCTGAGTAGTTTCGGCTGACTCGGTTGAAGAGGAACCTTCTGCGGCCCCTTCAATATCAGACTATAAAGTTCTCGTGCGGCTGTTGCGTTCTTCTTTCGAAGACAAGTTTCAGCCTGCAGCTCCCAAGTTCTCCTCCTTCGCAGTTTTCATCATCAAGACTGGTAAAACCCCGGAGTTTGTTGAGATGAAAACTTCGCTCTCCACTAAACGTGCGTTTAAGAAACTCCAAGATTGGATGGTACGAAGGAGAGATCAAGGCAAGACGACTTTCGCTTTGCCTCCAGCTAGACTCAGCGGAAAAGGGGGTATTTTGGTATAGAACCAAAGAAGAAGTAGGAGTTCGTATCCCTTCTTCAGCTCAAGGAGATTTCTCCAGCTTGGTGGATTCGCAGAGGTCTCTTTTATCCTCTGCTAAAGTGACCTGGACCTCTACGGAGACGGACCATCATTTGAAGGGTCTGCTCCGGACTCTTGAAGTTTTCAACTTCCTTGACTGGTGCTTGGGAGTTCTGGATCTGCAAGCGAGAAGCCAGAATCTCTCAGTCTGGGGGGAGCTGTCCAGCGTGTTAGCATGTATGGACAAAGCCGTCAGGATGGTTGTTCGGAGGAGATCGTCTCTCATTTTGGAACGGCCTTATTGAAGAAGAGAGCTTTGCTGTGCAAATTTCACAGCTCGTTCAGTAACTCCAGCTCAGAAAGCAGATTTGCTTTTTTCTCCTCTTTCGAAACCATCTCTTCCCCAGACTTTAGTAAAGGACCTGACTAACAGTTTGCAAGAGAAGCAACGCAGGACCTTTTAGCCCAGTCTACAAGACGTTCGGCAGTACCTTCAACCTCTTCAGCTGCGGTTCGACCGCCGAAGAAGGTTAAGCCCTTTTGTGGGCTCTCAAGAGCAGCTCCTCGAGGGAGAGTGGGTTTTCACGAGGAAGAGCTTCCTTTAAGTCAAAGCCTTCCAAGTGAGAAGCATGTCCTTCAGACACCAGTCGGAGCCAGACTGAAGTTTTTTGCGGGAGCGTGGAGAGAGAGGGACACGGACTCTTGGTCCCTCAAGATCGTGGAGCAGGGGTACAAAATCCCCTTTTTAGATCTTCCTCCTATTTCTACGACTCCCAGAGACCTTTCTCCATCCTATCAGGGAGAGAAGAAGCAAGTATTATTCGATCTCCTTCAACAAATGATCGAGAAAAGAGCGGTGGAACAAGTCGCGGACCTGGGGTCCCCAGGTTTTTACAACAGGATTTTCCTAGTACCGAAGCAGTCGTCAGGTTGGCGTCCAGTTCTAGATGTAAGCAGGCTCAATCTTTCGTGGAAAAGACCAAATTCACGATGGAGACGCCTCATTCTGTTCTGGGAGCCTTGAGATGGGCGACTGGATGGTGTCCTTAGACTTGCAGGACGCGTACTTTCACATCCCGATCCACCCTCTTTCAAGAAAGTATCTAAGGTTTGTCTTAGACAAAAAAGTGTGGCAGTTCAGAGCTATGTGTTTCGGCCTGACCACGGCTCCAATGGTGTTCACGGTAGTCATGAAGAACGTGGCGAGGTGGCTACACTCTTCGGGGATAAGAGTTTCCCTGTACCTCGACGACTGGCTGATCAGAGCGTCGTCGAGAGAGAAGTGTCTGAAGGACTTGCAGTTCACTTTAGCCCTAGCAAAGTCCCTGGGACTTCTGGTCAACCTCGAAAAGTCGCATCTGACCCCGACACAGTCCATCGTGTATCTGGGGATTTCAGATGGAATTCAGTGGCTTTTCGAGCGTTTCCGTCCCAGGACCGTCAGCGGCTAGGCTTAGAAAAAGATCTCAGCCTTCCTAGGGAAAGATACTTGTCGGCGAGGGAATGGATGAGTCTGCTGGCAACCATTTCCTCGCTAGAAAGGTTGTTTCCTTGGGAAGACTGCACCTCAGGCCTCTCCAATTTTTCTTGCGGACGAGTGGAAGGCCAAGGACGATCTCAATGCCATATTGAGAATATTGCTTCCGATAAAGAACCATCTAAGATGGTGGTTGGACCTCAGAAGCTTCAGGAGGGCGTTGTCCCTAAGTCTTCTGAGCCCCGACCTAGTGTTGTTCTCCGACGCTTCCATCACGGGCTGGGGAGCAACACTAGGAGGGAAGGAAGTGTCAGGCTCCTGGAGAGGGGAACAGGTAGCCTGGCATATAAATGTCAAAGAACTGGCAGCAATATTTCTGTCTCTGCAGTTCTTCGAAAGGAGTTTGAAGAACAAGATTGTTCAGGTAAACTCAGACAATACCACAGCACTCGCTTATTGAAAAATCAGGGAGGAACACACTCCAGAACTTTGTTTTCCCATGGCGAGAGAGATTCTGCTGTGGGCAAAGAGAAGAAAGGTGACAATCCTGACGAGGTTCATTGCAGGAGTGCAAAACGTCAGGGCAGATCTTCTCAGTCGTCGGGAACAAATCCTACCGACGGAATGGACCTTGAACAAAGACGTGTGTCGAGACCTTTGGACGTTGTGGGGATGTCCTCTGGTCGACTTATTCGCGACGTCAAGGACCAAGAGACTTCCTCTTTATTGCTCCCCGGTCCTGGATCCAGAAGCGATCGCGGTAGACGCGTTGCTTTGGAATTGGACGGGTCTAGACCTGTACGCCTTCCCACCATTCAAGATTTTGGGGGAAGTCATGAGGAAGTTTGCGGCCTCAGAAGGGACGAGGTTGACCCTGATCGCTCCGATGTGGCCAGCGAGGAGGAATGGTTCACAGAGGTCATGTCTTTTCCATTGTAGACTTTCCAAGGACATTGCCCTGGAGGAAAGATCTACTCAAACAGCCTCACTTGAAAGGTTTCACCAAAACCTCTCCGCTCTGGGTCTGACTGCGTTCAGACTATCGAAAAGTTGGCCAGAGCGAGAGGTTTTTCGAAAGCAGCTGCGAAAGCAATCGCACATGCAAGACGTGCTTCCACAAGAGCTGTTTACCAATCGAAGTGGGCTTCCTTCAAGGCATGGTGTAAAAAGGAGGGAGTTTCCTCTTCCTCGACCTCTGTGAACCAGATAGCTGATTTTCTGCTCTTTCTCAGGAATGTGCAGAAATTAGCGGTCCCTACCATCAAGGGATATAAAAGCATGTTGTCAGCGGTTTTTAGGCACAGAGGCCTTGACCTTTCTGACAACAAGGACATTCATGACCTTTTAAAATCTTTCGAGACTTCGAAGATTCCTCAAATGAGACCTCCGTCATGGAACCTTGACGTGGTTCTTAAGTTCCTTATGTCAAGTCCTTTCGAACCGCTTCAGGCAGCGTCGCTTCGAAACTTGACAAGGAAGGCTCTTTTCCTAACTTCTCTTGCGACGGCTAAGAGAGTTAGTGAGATTCAAGCGTTTCGTAATTTAGTGGGATTCAAAGGAGACAAGCTGTCTGCTCGTTGAAACCCAACTTTCTTGGCGAAGAATGAAAATCCTTCGAATCCTTGGCCGAAACTTTCGAGATCAAGGGTATGTCAAGTCTGGTGGGCCAAGAACCAGAGAGAGTCCTGTGCCCGGTCAGGGCTCTCAAGTTCTATGTACATAGAACAAAAGAGGTAAGAGTCCCTCAGGAGTAATCTCTGGTGCTCTGCTGAAGAGACCAGAGTTACCTTTATCGAAGAGTGCTGTTGCTTTCTTTCTAAGGGACGTCATTAAGGAGGCTCATTCATCTTTCCAGAAGACTGATTTGAGCCTCTTACGAGTGAAAGCTCACGAAGTTCGAGCTGTCGCTACCTCTCTTGCCTTCCAAAAGAACATGTCAATCAAGGACATTCTTGATAGCACCTTTTGGAGGAGTAACTCCGTCTTCGCCTCACATTACTAAGGAGTGAGAACGATTTATGACGATTGTAATTCACTGGGGCCATACGTTTCTGCGGACACAGTCTTGGGGTCCGGAAGTAGCTCTTTCCCTATCCCTTAGTTAGGCTTAGGTTTAGTTTTGTTGTTGTGTTTTAGGTTGTGGTGAGTCTTATGTGAAGATCTCCCATCCTTTAGTTAATTTTAATTTTAAGGGGTTTTTTGATAGTTGGTCAGGTGGTGGTCAGTTGCTTTGTTGCCCTCATATGTATGGCCTCGATGGTCTTGTCACGTTGAGGTCTCGTACCCGTTGACAGATCATCCAGAGCGCACCAGCACTACAGGTCTCCACCTGGCTGGCAACTCTGATTTAAGCAAAAGCAGCCTTAAGTGACAGTAATCACATAGTCTACTTTGCAAACAGGTGAGGAACCAAGATGTATATCATCTACTTAATTTAAGTTTCCTACAAAATCCTATTCTGTCTCTTCCCACCATCCGAAGGTGGGATTCAGCTATATATATATCTGTCAGGTAAGTGGCATGAACAAAATGTTATTGTTATTATACAATTAAGTTTGTTCATACTTACCTGGCAGATATATATAATTAAATTGCCCGCCCTCCTCCCCTCAGGAGACAGTGGCATTAATAAATATGAATAGAAAATGGGAATGGTTCCTCCCAGCGGCGGGAATGGGTACTACCACCTGGCCGCCCACTGCGTGTGCCGCGAGTTTTGAAATTCTGTCGGACTTCAGAAAATACAGCTATATATATATCTGCCAGGTAAGTATGAACAAACTTAATTGTATAATAACAATAACATTTTAGAATAAAAATTCCATTTCTGCTGGGAAGGCGAGCGAGTATCCAATTCCTCCCCCATTCCCTCTCTCCTTACGGCTACGAGGGAAAGGGGAGGGATCCTGCTGAGAGTTCTCTGTAGGATCCCACGTTGGGGACTGCATTACCGGGGGGACCTTAGGGTCCTACCTGACGTAAGCCCCCGTCGTTGAGGAAGGATCCTGCCCCATCCTCGATTTCTACGGGAATCGGGAGGACCACCAACTGATGATAGTTTGACGAATTGGGGGGATTTTGCCGAGTGCTTAGAATTCTGCAGAATTTCTAGCACTCTCAGAGTGTTCGAGTTTTTTACGATCTCCAAACTTAGGCAAAACCACGGTCCAGAGTGGGCTAGACGAGAATCCCCAATAATTGTTACCACGATAATTGGGAACCTCGCTGAATGCTCGAATTCCTGGAATTTCTAGCGTTTGGAAGAAGCACTGCTGCAGAAGGAAGAATATCTCACAGTAGGCGACCAACCTGGAATAGAGAAGAAAGGACGGGAACATCCAGTTTGGCTTGAACTATTGTCTTCGGTTTTCTGTTCACCATTGAAGCTTTCCTTCAGGGAAGACTTCTTCACTCTCTTGACCAGAGAACGAAGGTGGTCGATCTCCAATCCTTATTCTCATTCCTCGAAGGGAAAAGAATTTAAGATGGAGGTCGTGTACAGAAACCTACAAATATACTACGTATATTACCCTCGCGACATGATTCTGTTAACCCTTAAACGCCAACTGGACGTATTTTACGTCAACATTTTTTGTCTCTCGGGTGCCGACTGGACGTAGTTTACATCGACATACAAAAGTTTTTTTAAAATTCGCGGAAAAATAAAAAACTTTTAGGCCCACCAGCCGAAAACTTGAATCACGCGCCTTGGGGGATGCTGGGAGTTCATGGATCAAGGTGTTGTTTTGTTTACAATCGTTACGCAGGCGCACAAGTGCGAATTTCTTTCTTACCGCACTAAAAAGTATCTGTGACACATCTCGGAAATTATTTCGTCACTTTGACATAATTTTTGTACCATTTTAAATTAGGCGTTACATGGAGTATTATATATGAAAATGTGCGCATTTTTATGTAAAATGCAACAAAAAAATACTCATGATTGTAGCTTTTATCAATTTTGAGATATTTTCATATAAATAACAATAAGTGCCAAAATTTCAACCTTCGGTCAAATTTGACTCTACCGAAATGGTCGAAAAACGCAATTGTAAGCTAAAACTCTTATATTTTAGTAATATTCAATCATTTACCTTAATTTGCAACTAATTGGAAGTCTCTAGCACAATATTTCGATTTATGGTGAATTTATGAAAAACTTTTTCCTTCCACGTCCGCGCGGTAACTCTTCGAAAAAAATCATACATACAATTCGGTAATGTTTGCACCAGTTTTAAATAGCCGTTACATAAAGTTTTATATATGAAAATGTGCGCAATTTCATGCACAATACAACTAAAAAAACAACCCATGGTTGTAGCTTTATCAATTTTGAAATACTTTCATATAAAAAATGATAAGTGACAAATTTTCAACCTTCGGTCAACTTTGACTCTACCGAAATGGTCGAAAACGCAATTGTAAGCTAAAACGCTTATATTAGTAATATTCAAGCATTTACCTTCATTTTGCAACAAATTGGAAGTCTCTAGCACAATATTTCGATTTATGGTGAATTTATGAAAAAAATAACATTTTCTTTACGTCCGCGCGGTAACTCTCCGAAAAAATCATACGTGCGATTGTGGTAATGTTTGCACCATTTTATTATTAGCCGTTACATAAAATTTTATATATGAAATTTGTGCAATTTCATGTAGAATACAACAAAAAATAATTGAAGGTCGTAGCTATTCTCATTTTTTGAAATATTGCATATAAATCACGATAAATAGAAAAAAAACCATGTTTGGTCAACTTTGACTCTACCGAAATGGTCGAAAAACGCAATGTAAGCTAAAACTCTTACAGTCTAGTAATATTCAGTCATTTATCTTCATCTTGAAACAAATTCGAAGTCTCTAGCACAATATTAGATTTATGGTGAATTTAAAAAAAATCTTCCTTCCCTCCTCGCGCGTGGATTCTCCGCCACAAATCTCCAAAATGCGTACGTACCATTCTCGGAATATTTGCTCCGTTTCATATTAGGCATTCAATAGAGTTTTATATATGAAAATGTTGGCAATTTCATGATAGAATAAAACAAAAAAAATATTTGAAGGTTGTTAGCTTTAATTATTTTTGAAATAATTGCATATAAAAAATATGATATATATAAAAAATTGACATTCGGTCAACTTTAACTCGTCAGATATGGTCGAAAAACTGCAATTGTAAGCTAATACTCTTACAGTATAGTAATATTCAATCATTTGTCTTCATTTTGAAAGAAATTGGAAGTATCTAGACAATATTTAGATTTATGGTGAATTTTTGAAAAAAATATTTGTTTACGTCCGCGCGTTACGAATTCATGCATTATTTTGTGATAATATTTTCTCTGTGTTGCTTTTATTGTTTTAAACAATGTGTTGTATACCAAAATGATTGCAAGTAGTGTACTAAATTACAACGAAAAAAAGTAACTTGTTACCTTTAACCGTTTTGTGCAACAGCACGATTTGAATACAATTATATATGAAAATTTCGTTTTTTGCGCTATCATATATCGCATTATTTATATATGATAATGATAATTTTTTTCATTCTGATGGTTGCAATACTAAACTTCAGGCAATGACAAAAAAAGGAGCCAAAAATGAACTCTTAATCTTGAAAACTAAGCGCGCTGTGATTTTTTGAAAAAAATATTTTTTCCGCTTCCGCGCTCACTCTGAAACACCTCCGGCACACGGGAGACAATTTTTTTTTACCGCTTCGGCGTAAGAGGGTTAAGCAGTTGAATTGTCAGGGGTGTAGGCGCATACCTTAGTTAACTCTACGGATTGTGACCGAGACGACTAGTATCCTAATTGAACTGCAACTCAGGATTGCCTGCAACCTCCTAGGAGTTACCAATTTCGATTTTAGATACTTATGGTATTGTCACGACAACACCAGCTCAGCTTTTGTGTTTACCGAAATCCGTTTCGTTTAAATATAATTGCTTGAGCGTATTTTTTATGCTCGATGGTTCTAGCCGAACACATTCCTTCGTGGAATGGATTACCTGGCAACTCAGGATGACGAGTCAGCGAGAGCTAACTGTGTATTGGGCTGCTCGATAGCAGCTCAGTACCAGCTGGCTCTCCAAGATGCACGGTCGGTTATGTCTCTCTCCCCTGCAATGATTGACTACCGAACCATATCTCTGCCCAACAATCACAGACTTAGGTCTCTGATTAACGGGGATTCTCGCATACATGAATGACCATCTACTGGTGTGACACTCGATTTCATCGCCTTCGACATTGCGAGAATTTTTAACAGAGATATCTCTTGGACTCTTTCATCTTTCTGTTTACCGCACGGTAACAGAAGTCTGTACTAGTCTCCTGCTGTATCGCACTGCGATAATGAGGAATGATTTCTTCTGACATCTGAGTTTGTCTTCAAAATATCTCTTATTCGTAGGTGTGCAATTGTTCATTGTTCACCCCGAATTAACAGATGTATCGGAAGACATCGCCTACTCCCTGACCTGCCAGCTCTACTTCTAAATGTTCAGCCCATGAGAAGCAGTTCTTCAGGCAGTACTTCCTTGTGTTTTCATTACTGAAAAATGCTCGCTTTCATTGCAACTACGACTCCTCACCGGACAGCAATGAAATAGTGGTTAGCATTTTCAGTCATTTATAAGCACAGGTTCAGAATCTTGAGAATCCTTCTCTCGATTCGACTGTGAAGACGTAGGTTGCATTCACTGTCCACCTTCGTCTTCAGCGGCACATAGTGTTGTTTCTTTTTAGCTGAGATTCAACTACTATGAGAATGTCTTGCCATCAGGGACCTCGGTCTCTAGAAGGCAATTGACTTTCGCCTGTTGGGCACATGCCTTAAGAGAATCATCACCTCGCCGTCCGACATCGGTGACAAACAAATACACGATTTGTTTGGTCTCTCGGCATAACCCTTTAAAGGGTGAAGGTCACATGACTTGCTCGGATGCTTGGACAACTTGCTTCACTACCGAACACAGTCAGTCGGCAGCTGTCAGAGTGCCCAAGTCAGTTACGAACTATGCTGTGGACTTAGTTCGGTTGTTCCAGATCAAGCATTACTTCGTCGTAATAGCTTGTCCCAGTACCCATACCATCGACACCCACCATGGAGTGTCGGTGTCCTATCCACTACTGAGAAGAAGAACTTCACTGCATTGGGATAGGAGAATGCGAGACACTTCGCTGCAGACTTCGCTGCAGACGGATAGACCAGTATGGGTACTGGACATCACCGAAGTCAAGAAGAGGGATAGGTCATGCGACTATTCCCTTCTTTTCCTCTGAGGGAACTGCATGTTTTTTCCTGCGAAGTCAAGCATCCAGGGGATGGGAATCTGTGACGCTCGATTTCGTACCGAACTTCGTAGTGAAGACTCAGAACCCTTCGGTCCCTGACGATCGGTTCGAGTCCTTCACAATCCCCTCCCTAATGGATGCTGCTTTGTCCTGTGAGGGTGCGACGGCGCTATCTGAAGAAAACTCGACACCCCAGGCTGAGTGTTAACGCCTCTTCGTTAGCACCGGGATGACCTAGAAAGAAGTACAGGAACACACTTTCCTTCTGACTACGTGAGGTGATCAGGAGGGCGTACGAAGCTGATGGTAGCGACGACATCCGTACCCTTCGTCCGAGAGCCCACGGAGTCGAAGATATTGGTTCTTCCCTCGCGTTCCGCAAGAACCTCTCTGTGGCGCAGGTACTGAAGGCAGGGGTCTGGTACAACCAGACCACATGCACCTCCTCCTACCTTCGGGATATTGCCCACGGTCCTTGGATACCTTTTCCTTGGGACCCGTGGTGGCTGCTCATCACGTTGTGTAGCTAACCCATACCCTTGCAGGCTGAACAGCATCGAGTCCTGGTGTGACTGTAAGAATGGATGAGTGAATGAGAGTGTGACTGGCTCCTCTTCCCATCTTTTTCTCTCCCTCTACCTGTGGGTAGAGGGATACGGTCGTCACCCTGCTGGATAAGGACGAGATGCAGGTGAACTACTAGACAGAGCCCCATCCTATCCCTTTCACTAGGGATGGGAGGGAATATCCACCACTTCCCCCAACAATGGGGGGGGGAAAGTGGAAGCCAACAAGAGACAAACCCATAACTTTATGTTGCCTCTTGCAAACAGGAACAAGTTCTTGCTTGCTGGTACAAAGAGATACAATTGCCTCTCTCTTAGTACTTGGTCCAGAGGTCTGACCATTGATCCTGTAGTGCACACCCCGATCAATCGGACAGAGGCTTGGATCCCTCCCTCGCTCTTACAACCAGGGAGGCATTCCAAGGTTGGGCGAACACCAGTCTGTACACAAAAGACTCAGATTCCTCCCACCAAGAAGTGAGTCTTCCTATTGTAAAAAGACCGAAAGGTTTGTAAATGACAATTTGTCCAAAATTTCATTTTCATACAATCAACTTACCTGTCAGATATATACATAGCTAAGACTCCGTCGTCCCCGACAGAAATTCAAATTTCGCGGCACACGTTGCAGGTAGGTCAGGTGATCTACCGTCCTGCCCTGGGTGGCAGGATTAGGAACCATTCCCGTTTTCTATTCATATTTTCTCTGTCACTTGGAATGTAAACAACATTTGCAGTTCCTCCTGACATGATTTTTGGATTTCATCGCCATCAATCTTCTGGGCTATCTTTTGCAGGGAAGTACTGGATCTTTGGTTCGGCATACGCATTTTAATAACTGTGGCTTCGAAAATTTCGAAGAATTGTTTACATGTAACTACCGAACTTTTCGGTAGACACTCACATAGTTTGCAAGAAGGAAAATTTTAATATTTATTCATAATAACGTGTAGTAAATGTTAGAATTGATTGAGCTAACTTCCTTCTTGAGGAAGTCAGGAATAGAATTAGTTACGCTTCCTTTAGAAGTTTTTATAGCTCTCGTACTAACGAGCAGTTAGAGCATTAACAATGCTAGTAGTGTTGTATCCTCATCTCCTTCTTACTTCACAGAATCTTCAAATTCATATTGCAATTTGAAGACAAAGGAATGTAGCTCAAAATACGAGCTATTGAAAGGTAAGAAGTGATTTTAGTGTTCACAGTGCAGTGGAGGGTGCATTTCTGATCGGCTCTGTTTCGCTCCAGGCCTAAGACCTCTTCCAAGCTCACATACCAGAGGAGAAGGAAAGTCGAAAGCCTTACGAGGTTATGGAGAATCCCCACCGATCAGGCGTCCCCCTTCGGCCAGGATCTTGTAGAACGTCCCAGACTGCCAAGTTCGCCATTAAAAAGGCGTCCAATAAATAGTAGAGGGTGGCGTCCGATCGGCTCTGTCTCACTCTCAGGCCTAGACCTCTTCCAAGCTCACAAGCCCAGAGGAGAAGGAAAGTCGAAGCGTTAGGAGGTTATGGAGAATCCCCACCGATTGGGCGTTTTCCCTCGGCAGGATCTGTAGAACGTCCCAAACTGCCAGGGATAGCCATTGGAAAGGCATCCTTTAAAAAGTGCGGTCTCTTCTTCCGTTTCTTCATCTTACATCCGAAAGACGGAAAGAATGTACATGTTTGGAGTTCGGGGACGATCTGGGCGCGTTCTCGAAAACTAAGAGAACACTGATGAGAGGCTGAGAGCCAGCCAGCAAGCTAGCGCGAGCCATGTTCCAACAGCAGCAGCAAGCCGCTTTGTTCCAACGTTCCAGACTAGCGCGAGCCGCGTTCCAACAGACTACGCGAGCCTCGTTGCGGATAAAACGGGAGCTGCGTTCTAGCAACTGAGCGCGAGCCGCGTTCCAGAACTTTTTTCTTGGCGCAAGGCGCCTTCAAAGAGAAAACAGACGGCTAGACTGAGGAGCTTATAGTAGAGTGGCAATCAGAAGGATGCTTCCGTTGAACGTTTACTGGCAAGAGGTTGGCTAAAAGAAGACTAGAGGCGCTCAGAAACTATCAGGGCGCACGGGACCTTCCACGCAAGCGGAACGTTCCAGGAGCGAGTCTCCTTTCTAGCGTGCGGAACATTCCAGGCGCTAGGCACAAGGATCCAGGCGCCAGGCGTCAGAATATTCCAAAATCTTCATTTGAGAGAGAGGTCAGTCGCGATACTCCTCTTTGAGTTTTTTAACTTGAGCAACTTTCCCCTGGCAAATGTGCAAGATGTCGCACAGGCGGCCGTTGCTTTTGTCAGAAGGATTCTGATACTAAGAGAAGCCCCTTTTCATTATTCAGAAGACTCCTGTGTTAGCAGTTCCTCTCAATGCGGACTCTCTCCTTCATCCATGCTTTCCTCCCTCGTTTTTGAGGAGCAAGAGCTTGGAGTTTTTCTTAATAAGAATCTCATCGACGTTTGGGTATGATGGCGGATAGGAAATATCTACTTCCTTCTGTAAACCCTAGTGATGAACAGGAATTCTGTCTCTTCCGCGATTTATGAGGAAATCACGAAAATTTAGAGTTCCTGGATTAACTTCCTTCCTTAAGGATATATATATACTCTTTCTATCGTTCTATTAACGAAAAGAACGAAGATAGTAGAAGGTAGTAGAGTATCTGCTGTATGAGAATACGATACGGGCAAATCATAAACACATAACGTAGTTACTTCTTTGCTGTGCAACTCAATTACCAGTATCCTTCTTCGACTTTCCTAGGAAGGACTACGCTTAAAGGGATTGTTAAGACAACACCTACTTAGCTTCTAGATTTATCGAAGTCTTGTTTCGCTTAAATATGCTTTAATAAGAACTTCCTGAAGTTCGATAATAATTTTTTAAGATTCCTTTATTAAATGGAGTAGCTGGCAACTCTGGAAGAGTAAGGCCAGACGGCTAACGGAGACTGCTTTCGCTGAGAGCCTGAGACCAACGCAGTACCATGTAGGTGTCAGTCCTGAGCGGTCAGGTTTATCTCTCTCTCCTGCGGGATGGAATAACTATCCGTATCTCTCCCCTACAATTGCGGTCTTAACCTCGGATTGAGGGGATAGTTAAGCTAACATAAATAAAATATTGTATGCCTTTTGCTAAGAAGCTATCTCTCTTCAATAAGAGAGATAGTACAACCTTTCAATGCTGTTTACCGTAGGTAACATTATTAAAGGATTCTATCGCAGCAGAACATTATATTATATAATGCTCTCAGGCTTACGAAAGCATAGCTTATTAGAGTACCTGCTCAGAAGAAGATGGATGAGTCGGATGGGAAACATTCTCTTTGTGGCAGAACTTGTTTCCCTGAATAGACTTATACTACGTATATAAAGTTTTTTCCTACCAAGAACGGAATTAACATGTGAAAGGATGTCGGGTACCATAAAGGCACAGGTGTTCTGGCACATAACCTAAAAAGAATTAGAAGGAAGCGCCAGCCTGGCGCAAGTTGCGCCAGCCTGGCACATAGCGCTAGAAGCGCCAACCTGGCGCAATGCGCCAGAAGCGCCAGCCTGGCGCAAACTGCGCCAGAAGCGCCAGCCTGGCACAGTGAGCCAAGAGCACCATCCAAGATTTTCTTGTTTTAGCGAGTTATAACCTAGAGTCCGTAGCTCTCGGACACCAGGCTCGGTAACGGCAAGATTCGTCCCTGATTCGTTACCCATAATCACTTAGGCCAATTCCACGACTCCTCTCATATCGCAAAGAGCATCGAGAATCTCTTTTTTCGCTCCTGTTCGCGTTAACAAAGAGAACCTTCTCGATCGACGATAATAACTGTTAACATGTTTAACATTTATTGGAAAGAGTTGTGAGAACCTGCGGAAAGTCTTCTTCATAGATCTCTTAGTAAGGTAGAAGACGAACAGGCTTCCTATAGATCTGCTTCCTTTCCTCGAACCAAGAGAGGTAGCAATATACGCCATCTTTATTTTTTTTAGAAAGGGGAATAAACTTTAGTCTTTTTTCCCCTAAATATAAATTATTTGCAGAATTTAAGATAAAGGGCGTCAAAGAAAGAGAAGATAATACTTTATGCCTCATTTTGGCCTTAGAGAGGTTGGATTCACAGAGGTCACGTTCTTCTCACAGCATGTTTTGGAAGTCTTTTTCCAAGACAGTCTGAATATTCTATCAGCATCTATTATAAATGGACCTTAACAACCTCTCCACTCTGAGTCTGTCTGCGTGCAGACTGACCAGAAGTGGACATGAATGAAGGAGGATTTTTTCAAGGTAAATGACAATAGTCATGGACAAGATATAGAATTGCTGCAGACGTCGGCTAGAGGGAATGAGGAAACTGTCCTCTTCCGATACCTGTGAACCACATAGCGGTTGTTTCTTCCTTTCAGAGGGAAGAACTCACCTTTGTTGTATATATCTGCTATCAAAGAACGCAGTAAAAGGCTATACTCTGTCTCTATAAAGGGATTGGAGATAGCAGAGGATTAGATCTTCGGGATCTTATACGATACTCAATATGACAAGAGTAGGATATCATGTACTTCTAATGGGATCTTTTTTGTGGCCACGATTCTATGTTCCGACAAGATGGAACTGCTCCTCATCAAACTTCTTGAGAAATTTTATGAGGGAATTCTTTGTTTCTCTTGGTCCCAAACAATCAAGAAGACAAGTGAATTTTTTGAGCATTGGAATCTCGCATCAGATTCTATGGAGATTAGGCAATGGGTTCTTGCCAGCATAGTATGTCTGGCAAAAGAACTAAAACCCCCTATTCCTGATTCAATGTTTTCAGATAGAGGTTTCGTTGTCCAGGCAAGGTACTTACGTTTCATCTACAGTAAAATGGTTTTAAAAACGTTTGTGCCTACAGAGTCTTTGGAATGCGATGACGGCTCGAAAGCTTCCCCCCAGAAGGTGTTCAGAGGGATACAATAAAGAGCTAGAAATCAGGAGTACTTCCCAATTTCAGCTCGGAGTCTCCTTCGACTTCCAAGCTTCTTACCTTCCTTCGGACAAGGATAGGGAAGATTCTGCAACGAGAAGCCCCTTCAACAGGTAAAAGAGAGATCTCGTGAGCAAGGGAAGTAATCCAAGAAGGATTCCTCTTCGGGGAAGGAAGGACCCGTTCATCTCTCATATTGTTAGATCACTCCCTATCGTTATAACTGGATGTAGCTGACTACAATCACCTCCCCATTAGACCGGAAGAGGGCCAAAGCTCAAAGTGGAAGAATTTCTTCCACCCTTCTCCAGTCTTGTGATTTACTATTGTAGATGTTCAGGACTTTCGGACAATGTAGCGCTAACCAGGAGCCTTATGCTAAAACAGGCGTAAAAAAGGCGAAAAAACCCAGAGGCAGACAGCCCCAAGAACACTGTCATTGTCTGATGAGAGAAAGGACCGGGCCTACAACCTGACACAGATGCGCTAGATGCGAACATATAGGGACAAAATAAGAGTGTCCGATGTGGACATTGCCAGACATCCTCGAGACTCTACCAAGCTCGAAGTAGCTCCGGCAAGTGGGGAGGCGCCAGGCAGGCGCGAGGTACCAGCCAGCCCGCGAAGCTCCAGGCAGGCGCAAGGCGCCAGCCAGGCGCGAGGCGCCAGGCAGGCACAAAGCGCCAACCTGGCGCGAGACGCCAGCCAGGCGCGAGGAGCCAGCCAGGCGCGAGGCACCAGCCAGGCGCAAGCCAGGCTCTAGGTGCGAATCTCCAGCTAAGCGCGAGGCGTCTCAACCAGATGCGAGGCGCCAGTCAAGCGAAAGTAGGGTACCGACAAGCGCTAGGCTCCACCAAGAGCGAAGCACCAGCCAGCGCGAGGTTCTGCCAGGCTTCAGGCTTCAGAGGGAGAGATCCATTTTCAAGAAAGCCCTGGTCTTATTTTGAAACATGGAGATCTCCTAGCACTTCATAAGTGACTTGATTCCTTCAAACAGCTTAGAATTAAAAGCGCAGGAAGTGCGCGCTTTTGCAAATTCTTGTTCTTTACATAACAATATGTCATATAAGACATATTAGCTGTTGTACGGTAGAGGGCAACTCTGTGTTGACTTCTCATTACACAAAGGATGTCAAGTTAACCTACGAGAGATCCTTCTCTTTTGGTTTTATACGTTTCTGCGGATATTACTGGGATAGAGCTGACATGATCTTAACTTTGAGTTAAAGTTATTTAACTTAGTGAAATTATTGGGGTTTTTGAAAGGAGTGTGGGGATAAATTTCAATTTGAGCGCGAACCCTCGTGTTAGGATCAGTGATCGGGATCGGTGTTGCGCTCCTTCATAAGGTGTATTGTCATAGAAGTGGTCCAAGTACCCATTGACAAAGTTCCTTTCAGGCTCTGCCGCGGTAAGCGGGTTCATTAGCCCATCGGCAGACCCACAAGAACTCTTAGCCATAGATCACATATCTCGCTAAAGTCTTGAGGTGATGCAGACTACCGGGCAACAGCCACGAAGTCTACCACCTATCAGATAGGAACCAAGGTTTATTTATACCTACAACATATGTTGTTTACTGTCTATTCCATGTTAGCTGTCTCTTACCCTCCACCAAAGGGTGTCAATCAGCTATGTATATATCTGACAGGTAAGTTGATTGTATGAAAATGATATTGTTATAATACAATAAAGTTTCATACATACTTACCTGGCAGATATATACGATTAATGGCCCACCCAGCCTCCCCGCAGGAGACAAGTGGAAGAGAGAAAATATGAATAGAAAATGGGAATGGTTCCTAATCCTGCCACAGGGCAGGACGGTAGATCACCTGACCTACCTGCAGCGTGTGCCGGGAAATTTGAATTTTCTGTCGGGACGATGGAGTCTTAGCTATGTATATATCTGCCAGGTAAGTATGTATGAAACTTTATTGTATTATAACAATATCATTTTTCCTAACTATACAAACCTGAGGTCCTTTTACACATAGTCCCACCTCATGTCACCCCTCACTCTGCATTTTTTGCTTGGGTCTAAAGCAAAAGTGATTCTTCGCCTCCCAGTCGCGCGGCGCCCAGCAAACTGTTCGGACCAAGCAGTTAACTACCGAACTCCCTTGTTCAAAAGCTTACGACCATCCAGCTGCCGCAGTTACCTTCCTATTGTAAAAGGACCTCAGGTTTGTATAGTTGTATATTAAATTTTAAAACTTATGAGCATATCTATGGATCCCACCTCCTACAATGTGGGATTCAGCTATGTAACTACTTGGTAAGTTGCATACATAAAAATGACTTTTTTATGATAAAATAAGATTTTATGTATACTTACCAAGTAGTTAATAATAGGGCATAAACAACTGATTTTCGGACGGTGTTGGTTCCTCACTCCCCCGATAGTGGGCAGGGGGTATCACCTGACCAAAACAAACTAGCGCTTCCGCGAATTAAAAAAATCCTAGCTGCCGACGGTTTTAGAAACTATAGCTATGTAACTACTTGGTAAGTATATATAAAATCTTATTTTATCATAAAGTCATTTTTTATGTACTAAATCATTGATCATCAATAGCTTTATTTCTGAGTAAACAGCTCTCCAGTCTCCAGTCTTACCTACTTCTTAAATCTTGAAAGAGGAAGACCCCATTGCACATGTGCAGATCACCTCCTGGCATTGTCCAAGGTGCCTTTCAGCCTTGCTAACCTCCCAAAAAACTGATGAGTTGTTGAAATGGACGGGTTGATTGATTTTACTATTGTGTTTTAATTTGTAAATTATGATTTGTTCATTAGTAATCCATCAGTCATAAAAGACTGCATATCACTATGAAGGGAGAGGACAGAGACAAGTGATGTATGACATAGAAGGGAAGGGAGTCAGGAAGATCATAAGTCTATTTTTTTCCCTTGAGGTTTGAGTGCAGCCATGATGTCATGGTAAATAGTGAACCTCAGTGAAGCAGTCATTTGTGTGTAATAGTGGCTTCTAATCACTTCAAAAAGGGCAATGACATGCACTCTATGAAAACACATCTCCAGTGTCTGAGAGAGGCATGATGGCCAAATATCTTGAAAGAGATGATGTTGGATGACCTATATCTCACCCAGTAGAAAAAACATGGCCTGCTGTGACTTTTGGCTTTAATGAATACTGTATACATGGAAGAAGTGCTGTGACATATCATAGGTAGAATCTTGAGATGGTAATCTGATAATGTCAAGTTCCTGCTGTAAAAATGGCAGAAAGGTTATATTGACCTTGGAGGCTAATGATGAATGAAAAAGTATAGCCCTGATCTTGAGCTGGGAAGTGTTTTCTTGTGAAATGATTAAATATGTCCAAGAGGTCACATAATGGAGCCAAG
>NC_061092.1:478528-495201 GCF_015104395.2 Macrobrachium nipponense | reverse complement strand
GCCTTCCAAGTGAGAAGCATGTCCTTCAGACACCAGTCGGAGCCAGACTGAAGTTTTTTGCGGGAGCGTGGAGAGAGAGGGACACGGACTCTTGGTCCCTCAAGATCGTGGAGCAGGGGTACAAAATCCCCTTTTTAGATCTTCCTCCTCTTTCTACGACTCCCAGAGACCTTTCTCCATCCTATCAGGGAGAGAAGAAGCAGTATTATTCGATCTCCTTCAACAAATGATCGAGAAAAGAGCGGTGGAACAAGTCGCGGACCTGGGGTCCCCAGGTTTTTACAACAGGATTTTCCTAGTAACCGAAGCAGTCGTCAGGTTGGCGTCCAGTTCTAGATGTAAGCAGGCTCAATCTTTTCGTGGAAAAGACCAAATTCACGATGGAGACGCCTCATTCTGTTCTGGGAGCCTTGAGACCGGGCGACTGGATGGTGTCCTTAGACTTGCAGGACGCGTACTTTCACATCCCCGATCCACCCTCTTTCAAGAAGTATCTAAGGTTTGTCTTAGACAAAAAAGTGTGGCAGTTCAGAGCTATGTGTTTTCGGCCTGACCACGGCTCCAATGGTGTTCACGGTAGTCATGAAGAACGTGGCGAGGTGGCTACACTCTTCGGGGATAAGAGTTTCCCACCTGTACCTCGACGACTGGCTGATCAGAGCGTCGTCGAGAGAGAAGTGTCTGAAGGACTTGCAGTTCACGTTAGCCCTAGCAAAGTCCCTGGGACTTCTGGTCAACCTCGAAAAGTCGCATCTGACCCCCGACACAGTCCATCGTGTATCTGGGGATTCAGATGGATTCAGTGGCTTTTCGAGCGTTTCCGTCCCAGGAACGTCAGCGGCTAGGCTTAGAAAAGATCTCAGCCTTCCTAGGGAAAGAGACTTGCTCGGCGAGGGAATGGATGAGTCTGCTGGGAACCATTTCCTCGCTAGAAAGGTTTGTTTCCTTGGGAAGACTGCACCTCAGGCCTCTCCTTTAATTTTTTCCTTGCGGACGAGTGGAAGGCCAAGGACGATCTCAATGCCATATTGAGAATATCGCTTCCGATAAAGAACCATCTAAGATGGTGGTTGGACCCTCAGAAGCTTCAGGAGGGCGTGTCCCTAAGTCTTCTGAGCCCCGACCTAGTGTTGTTCTCCGACGCTTCCATCACGGGCTGGGGAGCAACACTAGGAGGGAAGGAAGTGTCAGGCTCCTGGAGAGGGGAACAGGTAGCCTGGCATATAAATGTCAAAGAAACTGGCAGCAATATTTCTGTCTCTGCAGTTCTTCGAAAGGAGTTTGAAGAACAAGATTGTTCAGGTAAACTCAGACAATACCACAGCACTCGCTTATTTGAAAAATCAGGGAGGACACACTCCAGAACTTTGTTTTCCCTGGCGAGAGAGATTCTGCTGTGGGCAAAGAGAAGAAAGGTGACAATCCTGACGAGGTTCATTGCAGGAGTGCAAAACGTTAGGGCAGATCTTCTCAGTCGTCGGGAACAAATCCTACCGACGGAATGGACCTTGAACAAAGACGTGTGTCGAGACCTTTGGACGTTGTGGGGATGTCCTCTGGTCGACTTATTCGCGACGTCAAGGAACCAAGAGACTTCCTCTTTATTGCTCCCGTGGCCTGGATCCAGAAGCGATCGCGGTAGACGCGTTGCTTTGGAATTGGACGGGTCTAGACCTGTACGCCTTCCCACCATTCAAGATTTTGGGGGAAGTCATGAGGAAGTTTGCGGCCTCAGAAGGGACGAGGTTGACCCTGATCGCTCCGATTTGTGGCCAGCGAGAGAATGGTTCACAGGGTCAGTCTTTCCTTGTAGACTTTCCAAGGAACATTGCCCTGGAGGAAAGATCTACTCAAACAGCCTCACTTCGAAAGGTTTCACCAAAACCTCTCCGCTCTGGGTCTGACTGCGTTCAGACTATCGAAAAGTTGGCCAGAGCGAGAGGTTTTTTCGAAAGCAGCTGCGAAAGCAATCGCACATGCAAGACGTGCTTCCACAAGAGCTGTTTACCAATCGAAGTGGGCTTCCTCAAGGCATGGTGTAAAAAGGAGGGAGTTTTTCCTCTTCCTCGACCTCTGTGACCAGGATTAGCTGATTTTCTGCTCTTTCTCAGGAATGTGCAGAAATTAGCGGTCCCTACCATCAAGGATATAAAAGCATGTTCAGCGGTTTTTAGGCACAGAGGCCTTGACCTTTCTGACAACAAGGACATTCATGACCTTTTAAAATCTTTCGAGACTTCGAAGATTCCTCAAATGAGACCTCCGTCATGGAACCTTGACGTGGTTCTTAAGTTCCTTATGTCAAGATCCTTTCGAACCGCTTCAGGCAGCGTCGCTTCGAAACTTGACAAGGAAGGCTCTTTTCCTAACTTCTCTTGCGACGGCTAAGAGAGTTAGTGAGATTCAAGCGTTTCGTAATTTAGTGGGATTCAAAGGAGACAATGCTGTCTGCTCGTGAACCCAACTTAATCTTGGCGAAGAATGAAAATCCTTCGAATCCTTGGCCGAAAACTTTCGAGATCAAGGGTATGTCAAGTCTGGTGGGCCAAGAACCAGAGAGAGTCCTGTGCCCGGTCAGGGCTCTCAAGTTCTATGTACATAGAACAAAAGAGGTAAGAGGTCCCTCAGGTAATCTGGTGCTCTGTGAAGAGACCAGAGTTTACCTTTATCGAAGAAGCTGTTGCTTTCTTTCTAAGGGACGTCATTAAGGAGGCTCATTCATCTTTCCAGAAGACTGATTTGAGCCTCTTACGAGTGAAAGCTCACGAAGTTCGAGCTGTCGCTACCTCTCTTGCCTTCCAAAAGAACATGTCAATCAAGGACATTCTTGATAGCACCTTTTGGAGGAGTAACTCCGTCTTCGCCTCACATTACCTAAGGGATGTGAGAACAATTTATGACGATTGTAATTCATTGGGGCCATACGTTTTCTGCGGACACAGTCTTGGGGTCCGGAAGTAGCTCTTTCCCTATCCCTTAGTTAGGCTTAGGTTAGTTTTGTTGTTGTGTTTTTAGGTTTGTGGTGAGTCTTATGTGAAGATCTCCCATCCTTTAGTTAGTTTTTAGTGGGGTTTTTGAATAGTTGGTCAGGTGGTGGTCAGTTGCTTTGTTGCCCTCATATGTATGGCCTCGATGGTCTTGTCACGTTGAGGTCTCGTACCCGTTGACAGATCATCCAGAGCGCACCAGCACTACAGGTCTCCACCTGGCTGGCAACTCTGATTTAAGCAAAAGCAGCCTTAAGTGACAGTAATCACATAGTCTACTTTGCAACAGGTGAGGAACCAAGATGTATATCATCTACTTAATTTAAGTTTCTACAAAATCCTATTCTGTCTCTTCCCACCATCCGAAGGTGGGATTCAGCTATATATATCTGTCAGGTAAGTGGCATGAACAAAATGTTATTGTTATTATACAATTAAGTTTGTTCATACTTACCTGGCAGATATATATTAAATTGTTGCCCCATTGCCCGCCCTCCTCCCCTCAGGAGACAGTGGCATTAATAAATATGAATAGAAAATGGGAATGGTTCCTGATATCCGCCTCCCAGCGGCGGGAATGGGTACTACCACCTGGCCGACCCACTGCGTGTGCCGCGAGTTTTGAAATTCTGTCGGACTTCAGAAATACAGCTATATCTATCTGCCAGGTAAGTATGAACAAACTTAATTGTATAATAACAATAACATTTTAGAATAAAAATTCCATTTCTGCTGGGAAGGCGAGCGAGTATCCAATTCCTCCCCCATTCCCTCTCTCCTTACGGCTACGAGGGAAAGGGGAGGGATCCTGCTGAGAGTTCTCTGTAGGATCCCACGTTGGGGACTGCATTACCGGGGGGACCTTAGGGTCCTACCTGACGTAAGCCCCCGTCGTTGAGGAAGGATCCTGCCCCATCCTCGATTTCTACGGGAATCGGGAGGACCACCAACTGATGATAGTTTGACGAATTGGGGGGATTTTGCCGAGTGCTTAGAATTCTGCAGAATTTCTAGCACTCTCAGAGTGTTCGAGTTTTTTACGATCTCCAAACTTAGGCAAAACCACGGTCCAGAGTGGGCTAGACGAGAATCCCCAATAATTGTTACCACGATAATTGGGAACCTCGCTGAATGCTCGAATTCCTGGAATTTCTAGCGTTTGGAAGAAGCACTGCTGCAGAAGGAAGAATATCTCACAGTAGGCGACCAACCTGGAATAGAGAAGAAAGGACGGGAACATCCAGTTTGGCTTGAACTATTGTCTTCGGTTTTCTGTTCACCATTGAAGCTTTCCTTCAGGGAAGACTTCTTCACTCTCTTGACCAGAGAACGAAGGTGGTCGATCTCCAATCCTTATTCTCATTCCTCGAATTTAAGAATTTAAGATGGAGGTCGTGTACAGAAACCTACAAATATACTACGTATATTACCCTCGCGACATGATTCTGTTAACCCTTAAACGCCAACTGGACGTATTTTACGTCAACATTTTTTGTCTCTCGGGTGCCGACTGGACGTAGTTTACATCGACATACAAAAGTTTTTTTAAAAATTCGCGGAAAAATACTTTTAGGCCCACCAGCCGAAAACTCTTGAATCACGCGCCTTGGGGGATGCTGGGAGTTCATGGATCAAGGTGTTGTTTTGTTTACAATCGTTACGCAGGCGCACAAGTGCGAATTTTTTTCTTACCGCACTAAAAAGTATCTGTGACACATCTCAGAAATTATTTCGTCACTTTGACATAATTTTTGTACATTTTAAATTAGGCGTTACATGGAGTATTATATATGAAAATGTGCGCATTTTTTATGTAAAATGCAACAAAAAAATACTCATGATTGTAGCTTTTATCATTTTGAGATCTTTTCATATAAATAACAATAAGTGCCAAAATTTCAACTTCGGTCAAATTTGACTCTACCGAAATGGTCGAAAAACGCAATTGTAAGCTAAAACTCTTATATTTTAGTAATATTCAATCATTTACCTTAATTTTGCAACTAATTGGAAGTCTCTAGCACAATATTTCGATTTATGGTGAATTTATGAAAAACTTTTTCCTTACGTCCGCGCGGTAACTCTTCCGAAAAAAAAAAAAAATCATACATACAATTCTGGTAATGTTTGCACCATTTTAAATTAGCCGTTACATAAAGTTTTATATATGAAAATGTGCGCAATTTCATGCACAATACAACTAAAAACAACCCATGGTTGTAGCTTTTATCAATTTTGAAATACTTTCATATAAAAAATGATAAGTGACAAATTTTCAACCTTCGGTCAACTTTGACTCTACCGAAATGGTCGAAAAACGCAATTGTAAGCTAAAACGCTTATATTCTAGTAATATTCAAGCATTTACCTTCATTTTGCAACAAATTGGAAGTCTCTAGCACAATATTTCGATTTATGGTGAATTTATGAAAAAAATAACATTTTCTTTACGTCCGCGCGGTAACTCTTCCGAAAAAATCATACGTGCGATTGTGGTAATGTTTGCACCATTTTAAATTAGCCGTTACATAAAATTTTATATATGAAAATTTGCGCAATTTCATGTAGAATACAACAAAAAATAATTGAAGGTCGTAGCTATTCTCATTTTTGAAATATTTGCATATAAATCACGATAAATAGAAAAAAAACCATGTTTGGTCAACTTTGACTCTACCGAAATGGTCGAAAAACGCAATTGTAAGCTAAAACTCTTACAGTCTAGTAATATTCAGTCATTTATCTTCATCTTGAAACAAATTCGAAGTCTCTAGCACAATATTTAGATTTATGGTGAATTTAAAAAAAAATCTTTCCTTCCCTCCGCGGATTCTCCGCCACAAATCTCCAAAATGCGTACGTACCATTCTCGGAATATTTGCTCCGTTTCATATTAGGCATTTCATAGAGTTTTATATATGAAAATGTGCGCAATTTCATGTAGAATAAAAAGTTCTCGTGCGGCTGTTGCGTTCTTCTTTCGAAGACAAGTTTCAGCCTGCAGCTCCCAAGACTGTAGAATCAGTTTGGCAATTCTATTGGACAATAGAGAGTAATAATAAAATGAGAGAACTCACTGATGTAATCAACCCCTGGCTTTATATGTTAGAAGACCGTCGGAAAGAGACTGCATTATGTAGGTTACGGATCGGCCACACACGGATTACTCATGGGTTTTTAATGAACAATGACCCTGAACCATTTTGTGAGGATTGTCTTGTTCCCCTCACAGTAAAACATTTAATAGTAGAATGCCCCAGCTTAATATCAGCAAGGAACCGTCATTTTATTTTACGTAGTTGGAAGAAAATGGATCTTAAAACTAGATGCCATTATAGGTAGAGATTTTAATGAGGATAAGCTTTTTAGTTACCTTCGAGAAGCAGGTCTTCTTGAAAAAATTTAGGTTAGTTTGGTCAAGATGTTTGAGTTTGTGTATGTGTTAGTATGTGTCAGTGTATATCATTTGCTTTTAAGTCTTTTTAGATCAGGAAATTTTTATGTACATAAAATTTACCTCCAATTGATATATCTATTACCATATATAATGTTTTAGTACTTTTAATATCTATTTATTTTGACAGAACTCTGTAGAATTTGGAAGTTTGCGGGGAGCCTATGTTGCTTATATTTTTTGTTTACAATTAATTTGAAATAGGTGTGAAGGTGAGATAGGTATTTTGTGTGTTTTTGGTTCTCTGTAGTTCTCTGACAGATTTTATATAAACATATTTATAGCATTTTAATTGACTTTTTCCTTTGCAATTCCTTTTAATGATACAGCGTCAATAACCTCGTCGTTGCGACGCCAGTAAGAATTAATAAATCAATCAATCATCTACAGTAAAATGGTTAAAACGTTTGCCTACAGAGTCTTTGGAATGCGATGACGGCTCGAAATGCTTCCCAGAAGGTTGTTTCAGAGGGATACAATTAAAGAGCTAGAATCAGGAGTACTCCCAATTTCAGCTCGGAGTCCTCCTTCGACTTCCAAGCTTCTTACCTTCCTTCGGACAAGGATAGGGAAGATTCTGCAACGAGATCCCCTTCAACAGGTAAGAAGAGATCTCGTGAGCAAGGGAAGTACTCAAGGAAGACCTCTCAGAGGAATACCCTTATCTCTCATATTGTTAGATATCCTATCGTATACTGGATGTAGCTGACTACAATCACCTCCCCTTGCCGGAGAGGCCAAAGCTCAAAGTGGAAGAATTTCTTCCACCCTTCTCCAGTCTTGTGATTTACTATTGTAGATGTTCAGGACTTTCGGACAATGTAGCGCTAACCAGTAGCCTTATGCTAAAACAGGCGTAAAAAACGCCAGAGGCAGACAGCCCCAAGAACACTGTCATTGTCTGATGAGGAGAAAGACCGGGCCTACAACCTGACACAGATGCGCTAGATGCGAACATATAGGACAAATAAGAGTGTCCGATGTGGACATTGCCAGACATCCTCGAGACTCTACCAAGCTCGAAGCTCCGGCAAGTGGGGAGGCGCCAGGCAGGCGCGAGGTACCAGCCAGCCGCGAAGCTCCAGGCAGGCGCAAGGCGCCAGCCAGGCGCGAGGCGGCCAGGCAGGCACAAGCGCAACCGGGCGCAGACGCCAGCCAGGCGCGAGGAGCCAGCCAGGCGCGAGGCACCAGCCAGGCGCAAGCCAGGCTCTAGGTGCGAATCTCCAGCTAAGGCGCGAGGCGCCAGTCAAGCGAAAGGTACCAGACAAGCGCTAGGCTCCAACCAAGAGCGAAGCACCAGCCAGGCGCGAGGTTCCTGCCAGGCTTCAGGCTTCAGATGGGAGAGATCCATTTCAAGAAAGCCCTGGTCTTCTTTGAAACATGGAGATCTCCTAAGCACTTCATAAGTGACTTGATTCCTTCAAACAGCTTAGAATTAAAAGCGCAGGAAGTGCGCGCTTTTGCAAATTCTTGTTCTTTACATAACAATATGTCATATAAGACATATTAGCTGTGTTGTACGGTAGAGGCAACTCTGTGTTGACTTCTCATTACACAAAGGATGTCAAGTTAACCTACGAGAGATCCTTCTCTTTTGGTTTATACGTTTCTGCGGATACATTACTGGGATAAGGAGCTGACACTGATCCTTAACTTTGAGTTAAAGTTATTTAACTTAGTGAAATTATTGGGGTTTTTGAAAGGAGTGTGGGGATAACTTTTCAATTTGAGCGCGAACCCTCGTGTTAGGATCAGGTGATCGGGATCGGTGTTGCGCTCCTTCATAAGGGTCCCCCCTGATCCCAACTCCTTGACGAGGTGGGGGGCTTAGGGATCCACTGCAGAGAGAGTATGCCCCTTTTACGCCTACACTCTCTGCTGGATCCAACTGAACATTGGGAACCTTTAACTCCTTTACTCCTCCTCCTTATAAATTTTCCCCTTTCCCTTCTTCTTCTTTCGTTGATGACTCTGGCATGGTTTTAGACTATTGAATTGACTGCTCTTTTAACCTGGAGGAGGGTGTAGTTGGACGGCATGCCACTCCACCCGTAAAATTCAAGTACCTGACGTGTTCGAGCGAGGGGAAAGTCTTATGTCAAACTTGGTCCCTAGTACTGGGATGCGGATCTCGACGGACTGACTACGCCTTAAGTGCTGGGATCAGGTGTATAACCAGGAAGTTAACCTCTAGGGGTGGCCCATTAATGTGACATTCCCACCCCACCCCTCCCTTGTTGGGCTCCATGGTGGGTGGAGGACTACCTGGCTGAAAACATCTCTCTCGTGTACATGTATACATTGATTAGGCCCTAATGTTGATGACCCCAGCGCGGAATTAGACTTGGCTACCGGATTCGCTCAAGAAAATAAGCCCAACATAACAACGATGGCACCATATTGAGCCATTAACAAGAAATAATAGAAAAGAAAAATGTACAAACCCGACCCAACATTAGTTCATTTTGACCACATTTTTGGCACAGATAATTGGTCCAGATTTCTTGTTCTCAAAACAGAGAGGAAAATTTCCTCCTATGTTTTAGAGAACAAATTATTAAGCTTACTCCCTACCAGAGAAATGAGTTTCAGAGCACTGAAATTTAATGAATGGCTGATTGAGGCCACAACAAAAGCCCAGTCAGAAGCATATCAGAACATTAAGAAATTCAAGGGATAAAAGTAACGGTGGAAAGCCATGACATGCTCAACTATATCCAAGGTACAGTTGTACTACCCAAATTGAAAATGAGGAAGAATTACCAGAAAAGCATATTATATTAGAATCACTAAAATTAAGATATGACAATATTCACGATCTGGAGTTATATCAAATTCCAAGTAAAAAAAAAACAAGAAGTTTCCATCAAAATAGTAAAAATCAAGTTCACAGGCCAAAATTACCAGCAAAGATTAAAATACTTGGTCAAAACAGAGAAGTACGCCCTCACGTACCGAAACCACTACATGTAAAAATGTTGTAAATTTGGTCACACCATTCAAGAAATGCCAAAATGAAGAAATATGTGCAGTGTGTGGTTCAGAAGACCATAGAACTGAGTGGAATTGCCCCCAAATATTAAATGTGCTAACTGTGGACTTGCTCACCATGCAAAGTCAAAAGAATGCCCATTCTATATGTATAATACAGAATTAAAACTTCTGATGAGTAGAACTGGAATGGCAGCAAGAGAGGCTAAGCTTGAGTTAAAAGTTAGAGGGATACTTGACCCAAGCAGAAATCCATCATATAAAATTATGTTAAAAAAATAAGGTTCCCCAAAAATCCCAAATATCTGAAGCTTGTTTAGAAAGTAGGAATCTAATACCTGAAACCACAATAAAAAACAAATATGCTGCTCTATCATCCTTAGATGATCATGATGCCAATACTTCATGATAGAGACAGCACCTTCCATGCAGAAATTGCTGATGATTTCCCACCAGATCAGAGAGCAAGGGGAAAAAAAAAAGGCGAGACCCTGGAAATGGGACCCCTCCGAAATCAAAAAAACTTGACAACAAAGAGGACTCCCATCCTCTAAAAAGTAATATAGATAGTATTGAAGTAGAAGCTGAAACATTAATCACCTCACAAACTAACGATTTCTTAGAAAATAACAACATTGTCCATATAACTCCATCACCCATAATAGGACAAAGAGAAAATCCTTAACTCATCCTCAACCCCAACCAAGTAGTAGTATTCATCATCAGCTGCCTCTGTTGAAATAGACTCCTCTCCCAGTCTCAGTAAACAAACAATACACTACCAATCACTCAAAATAGAAATGCCTTATCCACGGGTCATGATAAATTATGTGGATGTAATGAAATGTTTCATGTCAGTTGAATACAATGAAACTTCCATCAACAAGCAGCCTCACTAATATGATTAATAATTTCATCAAATTCAAACTAAAAACCAACAGGAAAATCTTGAAAAACACTCCGAAGATTGCATGTGTAGTACCATCTTATTAAAACTCGCTCATCGAGTGCTAGAGGCATAGAACATTTATTGGAAAAAATAAACAAAAACAAAAGTCCCAAGGAGCAATTACAAAGAGACTTAACATAAAGTCAAATATTAAGAAACCTGCAGCTTTACACGAGTATGCAACCACAAAAGTAAGAGGAAGTAATGTTCTGCTTGACAGACGGCCTTCCCCACAATAACATTCCGCGCTTATATTATTCAGTGGAACGTAAATGGTTTAAAAACAAGATTACAAATAGGAGAAATTCAAAGATTATTAAAACAATATGAACCTATAAGCAATAATGCCGTTGCAACATACAAATGAAAATGTCTCCGAGAATAGGCCAATTATACCATTAAGCATCACATTCACGTTCCTGATATGAATACATTAGGAACAGCAATTTACGCAATAACCGAATTACTTACGAAAATATATTGACTAATAGTTCTGAATTCCAACTATCTGGAATTAAACTTCATATTAACAACTCTACTTTTAATTTGTATAATATTTACAACCAACCTTCATGTAATTATGATTTACAAAATCTACTCAAGTATTACTGAATATACGTGATGATTTTTTTAATAGTTGGAGATTTTTAACGCCCACAGCCCATTATGGGATTCCCTTTTTGCAATGAAACAGATTCACATGGTAACAAAATTGAGCATATGATTGACAATCATAATCTTTGCATTTTAAATGATGGAGACATTAGCACTTACTTTTCGAAATCCCATGGACAGATTTGATTGGAATGTTTTAGATGATCCATATACCAGTGATCATTTTCCAATTTTAATATCCTGTTTGGGACATACCCCAACACCAACTGTCCACGATATAATGTAGATAAGGCAGACTGGGACCAGTATAAATTTAAAACCAGCCAGATCCATCCATTTACAGCAGTACAAGGTCATGATGAGACAGTAGATTTCTTCACAAACTTTGTAATTACAGCTGCTGACGAATCTATTCCTAAGTCAACTACTAATCCCAAGAAACACTCAGTACCCTGGTGGTCTGAACACACTATCCACCTGATACAAGAAAAACATATTATAGGTAGAAGATTAGAAACCCTGCATAATAGATTTATGTCATAAGTAAAAGACCTCTAAATTTTGAGAGCACTGCCAAGAAACTTGTAGAACATTACTATAGAAATCAGTCTACTAAAACCTCATTACAATCGGATCTCGGCAAGATTCAGAAGGGAAGCCATTAGAGGAAAAAATAATGTCATGGCAAAAATATGTATCTAGCATATCTGATACAACCTCAATAAGTAAAGTCTGGGAAAAATTTAGGAAAATTAATGATCTCATATTAGATCTCAGAGACATGCACTAATACATAATGGCCAACCAGTACATGATAGTAACGCCATTTCGAATATTTTAGGGCGTAACATCCAAGCAATAAGTAGTATAATCAATATAGATGATCACTTTCGAACCATTAAAGCCCGTGAAGAAGCTGTCCCATTGAATTTGAAACAATTAGAGGATATATTTATTTAACCATATTTTCAACAGGAAGAGGAATTTGAATATGCCTTTTATGTAACTGTAACTCTTCTGCTCCATGGCCAAGACAACGTAAATTTTGAGATGATAAAAAACCTGGCTCTGTTAGCAAAAACATACTTATTGAAGCTTTTATAATCATTTATGGGTAAATCACCTGTTCCCAAAAGCATGGAAACATGCTATAATCATACCAGTTGTCAAACCAGGGAAAGATCCAAGCAATCCTAATAACTATAGACCAATATCCCTGACAAGTTGCTTGTGCAAATTGCCTCTGAAAAAATGGTAAATTATAGACTAAACTGGTGCCTACGTAAGAATAAGACTCTGTCTTCAACTCAATTGGCTCACAATCTGAAAGATCTACTTTAGATTCACTTTCCCATCTAGAAAATTATATACGGAGAGGGTTTGAACGTAGCAAATTACAGTTGCCATATTCTTTGATATCCAAAAAGCATATGATACGACCTGGAGATACCCAATTTTAAGTCCTTACACGAAAATGGTTTTAGAGGGCACTTACCAATTTTTATCGAGAATTTTATCCATGAAAGAACTTTTCAAACACGAATAAATAATGTATATTCTGACTCCTTCAATTTAGATTGTGGAGTCCCTCAAGGGAGTGTTTTGAGTGGAACTCTTTTTGCTCTAGCTATTAATAACATCGTAAAGCAGTTTACCACAGGGAGTACAAAATAGCTTGTATGTAGATGACTTTGCTATATATTATTCCTCAAGCAGTCTTCGTCATCTACAAAGAATTCTTAATAAAGCTATCAAAACATCCACACTGGACTTTGTCAGTAGGCTTAAGCTCTCTATAGAGAAAACCCAAGCAATTATGTCTACAAAATAGTAGATGGAAACAGAATCAAGACATAGATCTTAAATTAGGGATAGCCTCATTCAGTTTAGTAATACTATAAAATTTTTAGGCTTGGTATTTGACACTCATCTTAATTGGAAAGCACACATAGCCTTTGTAAAAAATAAATGTAATAGTGCCTTAAATTTGATAAGAAAATTGTCTCATACTACTTGGGGAGCTAAGAGCCAAACATTGCTTATGATATATAAAGCACTAGTTTTATCCAAAGTGGATTATGGAAGTCCAATTTACGGGTCAGCATCACAAAGTACCTTGAAGTCCTTAGACTCTATCCACACTCGAGGCTTGAGACTTTGTAGTGGAGCCTTTAAATCTTCTCCAAACACTTCAGTATGTTGTGAAAGTGGCGAACCCCCATTATCCGTACATCGTGATCTTGTAACAATGAGAAGTGCTTTAAAGATAACGTCCACTGATTCCCCCACAAAAAAACTATTTGGCATGCGAGATATATTTATTAGTAATCACGAACCACCTTTTCCAATAAGAGCTAATAGGTTATTGGAATCTATTGGCCTTAGAGTAAATATACTCCCTCCCTCAAATTCTCCACCTCCATGGATATGAAGAAAATCAAAGTAGTTCTAACCTTTATCATCTATCAAAAAAGCAAAATTATACTTCAGATCGCTATAAACAGTATACATTAGAACACATTCGAAGTAAAGGCCCACATAAAGCAATATACACTGATGGATCCAAATCTTCTGCAGGAGTTGGTTGTGCAGCAGTGTCATCATACAAAATAAGTCAGAATTCATTGCCAATTGAAGCAACGTCTTTACTGCTGAGTTAACAGCAATTATATTGGCAATCAATCAAATAAAATTGACAAATAATAAACTGAATAATAAATTTGTAATATATTCTGACTCAAGAAGCGCAATTGAATCCCTCAAGAGTATTCACTAAGAACCCTATAGTAAAGGAAATTAAACAAATCATCAATAAATTATATTCACGTGGGTTAACATTGAAATATGCTGGATTCTGCCCATGTTGGAATCCAAGGTAATGAAAAGGCAGATGAAAAGGCCAAGTCTGGGATAAATTCACCAATTTTTGACAATAAATTGCCTGCTACAGATTATATAAACTCAGTGAAGCAGGGCATAAAAACAAAATGGCAAAATCTGTGGGATAGTGAAGCAAACACCAATAAATTAAAGTGCATCAAACAGAATGTAGACTTGTGGGAATACATCAGTACAAAATGAAAAACGAGCTGAAGTAATATTAACAAGATTACGAATAGGCCACACAAGACTAACTCACGAGTATCTAATGATAACTCCACAAGGGATCATCCCTCATTGCAATGTGTGCAATGCAATTTTAACAGTCAAGCATATTTTATGTGAATGCCTAATTTTTAATAGAGAGAGAAATTTATATTTAGGCAATAAATCATTATCAGAAATACTATCAGAATCAGATCATTTTTCTTTATATAGAATATTAATATTTTTAAAAAAGACTAATTTGATTAATAAGATTTAACATATACCATTTTTAAATAGATGACTTTTGTCATTTTTATCTATTTCAGTCTTTATAAGTTCAATTCATATTTTTAATTCCAACCTCATATATCACTTAATAATCCCCTCATTTATCATTAATTTATTATAATTCATTAACTTCATTCCATAACCATTCCATGTTGTAGACATAACATTTTATGAGCGTATTTTTAAATAATTTTCTCCCGAATAATTTCGGGCCAGCACTGTAAGAGTCTGATTAGACTCATTGGGCTGGTAAATCTTAACTTTATAATAATAATAATCCTTCATAAGGTGTATTGTCATAGAAGTGGTCCAGTACCCATTGACAAAGTCCTTTCAGGCTCTGCCGAGTAAGGCGGTTCATACCCCATCGGCAGATCCCACAAGAAACTCTTAGCCATAGATCACATATCTCGCTAAAGTCTTGAGGTGATGCAGACTACCGGGCAACAGCCACGAAGTCTACCACCTATCAGATAGGAACCAAGGTTTATTTATACCTACAACATATGTTGTTTACCTGTCTATTCCATGTTAGCTGTCTCTTACCCTCCACCAAAGGGTGTCAATCAGCTATGTATATATCTGTACAGGTAAGTTTGATTGTATGAAAAATGATATTGTTAAATAATACAATAAAGTTTCATACATACTTACCTGGCAGATATATACGATTAATGGCCCCACCCAGCCTCCCCGCAGGAGACAAGTGGAAAGAGAGAAAATATGAATAGAAATGGGAATGGTTCCTAATCCTGCCACCCAGGGCAGGACGGTAGATCACCTGACCTACCTGCAGCGTGTGCCGCGAATTTGAATTTCTGTCGGGACGATGGAGTCTTAGCTATGTATATATCTGCAGGTAAGTATGTATGAAACTTTATTGTATTATAACAATATCATTTTTCCTAACTATACAAACCTGAGGTCCTTTTACACATAGTCCCACCTCATGTCACCCCTCACTCTGCATTTTTTGCTTGGGTCTAAAGCAAAAGTGATTCTTCGCCTCCCAGTCGCGCGGCGCCCGCACTGTCGGACAAGCAGTTAACTACCGAACTCCCTTGTTCAAAAGCTTACGACCATCCAGCTGCCGCTAGTTACCTTCCTATTGTAAAAGGACCTCAGGTTTGTATAGTTGTATTATTAAATTTTAAAAACTTATGAGCATATCTATGGATCCCACCTCCTACAATGTGGGATTCAGCTATGTAACTACTTGGTAAGTTGCATACATAAAAATGACTTTTTATGATAAAATAAGATTTTATGTATACTTACCAAGTAGTTAATAATAGGGCATAAACAACTGATTTTCGGACGGTGTTGGTTTCTCACTCCCCCGATAGTGGGCAGGGGGTATCACCTGACCAAAACAAACTAGCGCTTCCGCGAATTAAAAAAATTCTAGCTGCCGACGGTTTTAGAAACTATAGCTATGTAACTACTTGGTAAGTATATATAAAATCTTATTTTATCATAAAGTCATTTTTTATGTACTAAATCATTGATCATCAATAGCTTTATTTCTGAGTAAACAGCTCTCCAGTCTCCAGTCTTACCTACTTCTTAAATCTTGAAAGAGGAAGACCCCATTGCACATGTGCAGATCACCTCCTGGCATTGTCCAAGGTGCCTTTCAGCCTTGCTAACCTCCCAAATTGATGAGTGTTGAAATGAACTTGGTTGATTTTACTATTGTGTTTTAATTTGTAAATTATGATTTGTTCATTAGTAATCCATCAGTCATAAATAGACTGCATATCACTATGAAGGGAGAGGACAGAGACAAGTGATATATGACATAGAAGGGAAGGGAGTCAGGAAGATCATAAGTCTACTTTTTTCCCTTGAGGTTTGAGTGCAGCCATGATGTCATGGTAAATAGTGAACTCTCAGTGAAGCAGTCATTTGTGTAATAGTGGCTTCTAATCACTTCAAAGGGCAATGACATGCACTCTATGAAAACACATCTCCAGTGTCTGAGAGAGGCATGATGGCCAAATATCTTGAAAGAGATGATGTTGGATGACCTATATCTCACCCAGTAGAAAAAACATGGCCTGCTGTGACTTTTGGCTTTAATGAATACTGTATACATGGAAGAAGTGCTGTGACATATCATAGGTAGAATCTTGAGATGGTAATCTGATAATGTCAAGTTCCTGCTGTAAAAATGGCAGAAAGGTTCATATTGACCTTGGAGGCTAATGATGAAGAAAAAGTATAGCCCTGATCTTGAGCTGGGAAGTGTTTTCTTGTGAAATGATTAAATATGTCCAAGAGGTCACATAATGGAGCCAAG